>NC_071663.1:617480-745257 GCF_012460135.2 Molothrus ater | reverse complement strand
GGGATGCGACGGGGGAAATGGCGCAAAACGGGGGAAAAATAAACAGTGAAAAAGGAGGAAAAAGCAGTGAAAAATGAGGAAAAACGAGGAAAAACCAGTGAGAACGAAGGACAAACCAGTGAAAAACGAGGAAAAAGCAGTGAAAAAGGAGGAAAAATGAGGAAAAACCAGTGAGAACAAAGGACAAACCAGTGAAAAACGAGGAAAAACCAGTGAAAAAGGAGGAAAAACGAGGAAAAACCAGTGAGAACGAAGGACAAACCAGTGAAAAATGAGGAAAAACCAGTGGAAAAAAAGGAAAAATGAGGAAAAACCAGTGAGAACGAAGGACAAACCAGTGAAAAAAGAGGAAAAACCAGTGAAAAAGGAGGAAAAATGAGGAAAAACCAGTGAGAACGAAGGACAAACCAGTGAAAAATGATGAAAAACCAGTGGAAAAAAAGGAAAAACCAGTGAAAAACCGAGGAAAAACCAGTGGAAAACCAGTGAAAAACGAGGAAAAACCACTGAAAAACGAAAAAGCAGTGAAAACGAAGGAAGAACCAGTGAAAAAGAAGGAAAAAACAGTGAAAAATGAGGAAAAACCAGTGAAAAAGGAGGAAAAAGCAGTGAAAAATGAGGAAAAACCAGTGAAAAAGGAGGAAAAAGCAGTGAAAAAGAGGGAAAAGCAGTGAAAAAGAAGGGAAAACCAGTGAAAAATGAGGAAAACCAGTGAAAAACGAGGAAAAAGCAGTGAAAAATGAGGGCAAAGCAGTGAAAGAGAGGGCAAAGCAGTGAAAATGAAAGAAAAGCAGTGAGAGAGAGGGCAAAGCAGTGAAAGAGAGGGCAAAGCAGTGAAAATGAAGGAAAAGCAGTGAAAAAGAGGGCAAAGCAGTGAAAATGAAGGAAAAGCAGTGAAAAAGAGGGCAAAGCAGTGAAAATGAAAGAAAAGCAGTGAAAATGAAGGAAAAGCAGTGAAAATGAAGGCAAAGCAGTGGCAGAGAGGGCAAAGCAGTGAAAATGAAGGCAAAGCAGTGAAAAATGAGGGCAAAGCAGTGAAAATGAAGGCAAAGCAGTGAAAATGAGGGCAAAGCAGTGAAAATGAAGGCAAAGCAGTGGCAGAGAGGGCAAAGCCCCCTGGAAGCAGAGCAGGATCCTCACCTGTACTTCCTGGCCACCTCCTCCAGGGAAAGGCCCTTCCTGAGGGCGATGTGGCTCAGGTGCAGCACGGCCATGCCCAGGCTCTCGTTCTTGAACCTCTGCATTTCGGGCTCGCTCTGGAAATCCCGCAGGGAGGCGACGTCGTTGATGAACTCGAATTTTCCCTGCGGAACGCGGAGTAACTGGGAATAAAACTCAGCCCCGAGGCGGCTTCCGGGAGGGTTTTCCTCGCGTTAATGTAAAATGCGGGACCACAAGGGGAAAAAATCCCTGAAAAGGGAAACCGGTCCCGCGGAATTGTGGAGTCCCACTCAGCCCCAGTGCCAGCCGTTCTCCTTTCCCACAGGGAAAACTCAGGGGGGTTTTTTACCCCTAAACAAACCCCCGGGGATGGGAATGCGGCTCCTGGGCCAAACCCAGCTGGGCTGAGGGAAACCCTCCCGTCTTCCCCCCGAGCCCTGCCCCGTTACCTGCTCAAACAGGTACTCAAAGGAGGCCCTGTCCAGCAAGGCCCCTCCGGGCGGTTTCTCCTCGGGAGAATCCCCCGTGCGCGGCGCGTTCCGGAAAACCGCCGGCTCCTGCTCGTTCATCCCGTGCCAGTTCCGGAAATAAAACCTGGAATGGGGACAGGGCGGCAGGAGAGGGGCTGGCCCCGTGCCGGGGGCCACGTCCCGGGCTCAGATCGGGGGATTTTGGGGTTTTTCTCAGGAATAAAACTTCTCGGAACCGCGGGAGAAACAGCCACGCGCTTAAAAAACAACAGGATTTGAGCACAGGGAGTGAATCTGAGCTGGGAGCGAAGAGCAGCAGCCTCTTCCTGCCTCCAGAACGGGACCATTTAAAGCTTTCCCCACCTTTTTTAGCCCTGCTGATCCCAAAAACCTCCGTGAGAGATGCTGGGGAGGAAGGCGGAGCGGTTTTGGGAAGAAAGAAGTGGATTTTTCCGCGCTGACGGAGAGGCCAAATCCAACATCTCCCCCCCTCCGACCGGGACCGGTTTTTCCAAGGGAATCCTCACCTCATCCTGAAGATGAGGTTGATGCTGGTGTCCTTGCCGATGTGGAACTGGTGGTTGGGAGGGAGCCAGATCCGGCTCTGGGGGTCGTAGAGGGCGAAGAGGCTGTAGCAGAGCGGGGTGATTCCTGCCAGGAATGGGAAAAGCCAGCTGGGACCAGGGCTTGGCTCCCAAAATCTGAAATCCCAGGGGCTTTGCTCCCAAAATCTGAAATCCCAGGGGCTTTGCTCCCAAAAACCGAAATCCCAGGGGCTTTGCTCCCAAAACACTGAAATCCCAGGGGTTTGCTCCCAAAATCTGAAATCCCAGGGGGTTTGCTCCCAAAAACCGAAATCCCAGGGGCTTTGCTCCCAAAATCTGAAATCCCAGGGGGTTTGCTCCCAAAAACCGAAATCCCAGGGGCTTTGCTCCCAAAATCTGAAATCCCAGGGGGTTTGCTCCCAAAAACCGAAATCCCAGGGGCTTTGCTCCCAAAATCTGAAATCCCAGGGGGTTTGCTCCCAAAAACCGAAATCACAGGAGGTTTGCTCCCAAAATCTGAAATCCCAGGGGCTTTGCTCCCAAAACACTGAAATCCCAGGGGCTTTGCTCCCAAAATCTGAAATCCCAGGGGCTTTGCTCCCAAAACACTGAAATCCCCCTCTCCCCAAAAAGCTGAAATCCCCCTGTCCCCATCCCTGTCCCTGTGTCCCATCTCTGTCCCTTTGGGGCTCACCCAGGCTCCGTGCCAGGTCGATGCAGATCCCCCTGTCCCATCCCTGTCCCATCCCTGTCCCATCCCTGTCCCATCCCTGTCCCTGTGTCCCATCCCTGTCCCATCCCTGTCCCCCTGTGCTCACCCAGGCTCCGTGCCAGGTCGATGCAGATCCCCCTGTCCCTGTCCCATCCCTGTCCCCATCCCTGTCCCCCTGTCCCCTTTGGGGCTCACCCAGGCTCCGTGCCAGGTCGATGCAGATCTCCTCGGCGCTCAGGGCCCCCCGGCCGTACACGCGGCATCGCTCGCGCTCCTCGTCCCCGCTCCAGTGCAGCAGCACCTTCAGCCCCGCGCCCGCCGGGAACCCGCAGCCCTCGGGCTCGGCCGCGGCCCCCGCGCCGGCACAGGGACATGGCACAGGCGGTTCTGGGGGAAAAACACGGGATTGAGATCCAAAAATGGGATTGAGATCCAAAAATGGGATTGGGACCCAAAAACGGGATTGGGAACCAAAAATGGGATTGGGACCCAAAAATGGGATTGGGAACCAAAAATGGGATTGGAATCCAAAAATAGGATTGGGAACCCGCAGCCCTCGGGCTCGGCCGCGGCCCCGCGCCGGCACAGGGACATGGCAGAGGCGGTTCTGGGGGAAAAAATGGGATTGGGACCCAAAAATGGGATTGGAATCCAAAAATGGGATTGGGATCCAAAAATGGGATTGGAATCCAAAAATGGGATTGGGACCCAAAAACGGGATTGGGACCCAAAAACGGGATTGGAATCCAAAAATGTGATTGGGACCCAGAAACGGGATTGGGACCCAAAAACGGGATTGGAATCCAAAAATGTGATTGGGACCCAGAAACGGGATTGGGAACCAAAAATGGCATTCCCCATGGGATTGGGACCCCAAAACCAGCATCCCCAACAGGATTGGGACCCAAAAAATGGCATTCCCAAAGCTGGAGAGTGCCAGGGACATGGCGGCAGCTTTGGGGGAAAAAGCAGGATTTGGCACCCATTTCGGGGTGGATTTGGGGATTTTCAGGAGGGATTCTGGACCCATTTCAGAGTGGAATTCTGATCCCCTTCAGAATGGGTTTCCACCTGTTCCAGGGTGGATTCTCACCCTTTTTGGGATGGATTGGATTTGTTTCAGGATGGATTTTGATCCATTTCAGGGTGCATTTTTGACCCACTTGGGGGTGAATTTTTGACCCGTTTCAGGCTGTATTTTGACCCAATTTCGGCTGCATTTTTCACCCACTTCAAGAGGAAACTTTGACCCATTTCAGGGTAGATTTTGGCCCACTTCAAGATGAAATTTTGACCCATTTTGGGGCGGATTTTGACCCATTTCAGTCTCTCAGAGGACACTCCCCCCCCCGGCCCCCGTTGGTACCGGCCCCTGCCCCTCTCCCCCCGCTCCCCGGTTGGTACCGGCCCGCGGCCCCTCGCGGGGCTGGTTCGGGGCCCACCCCCGGTTGGCACCGCCCCTCCCGGTTGGAACCGACCCTGTCCCCCGTCCCGGTTGTCACCACCCGCCGTTATCCCCCCGGCTGCCGCCGGTCCGTGCGGTGGTACCGGCGCCCCCCCCCCCCGTCCCCCCCGTTGGTACCGGCCCGGCCCGGCCGCCGCTCCGGCTCCTCCGCCCCGCAGCGCCGCCGCCTCCCATTGGCCGCGAGAGACGCGCGCTGCCATTGGCCGGCGCCGGAGCCAGGCCACGCCCGCACCCCATAGGCGGGGCCGCGCCTGGGGAAAGGCTCTGATTGGCTGAGGGGCGGGGCTCTAGAGAAAGGGAGGAGCCCGAGGTGCGCAGGTAAAGGGGGCGGGGCCTGAGGGGAACAGCTGGATCCGAAATGGGGGGCGGGGGGGGGAACAGCTGGATCCAGACTTGGGGGTCGCACAGCTGGAACGAGGAACGCAACTGGGCCCAAAGTGGGAGTGGGATGGATCCGAACTGGAGGGTGCTGGAAGGGGCACAGCTGGATTTAAACATGGGCACAGCTGGACTGGGATCCAAACTGGGGGTTTTTTTTTGGGGGGTGCCCAAACCCCATCAGGGGATCCCCCCAAGCCCCCCTGGCAGGATGGGGGGGGGGGTCACAGCCCCCTGCCCCTCTCAGGGCGGCGCCAATGCATCCCCTGCCCCCCAAAACCCCCCAAAGGCCCCCAGACCCCCAGGCCATGCTCAGCTTCTCCAATCTCTTTATTCTCTGCTCTGGCACCGCGGCTCCGACCCCCCTGCACCCCAAACCCACCCGGGGTGGGGGGGCCGAAACCTCCCAAAATCCTTCCCCAAAAGTCTCTACGGCGTGAAAAGCGTGGGGGGGGGGGCGTGAGGGGAGTGGGGAGGGGGCTGCAGGGCTGGGGGGGTGGGGCACGACCCCTCCCCGCCTGATTCTGCTGCTTTTCCGACGGGGGGGAAATTGTTGGGTTGGTTTTGTATTTTTTTTTGTTTTTTCCGTGGTTTTTTTTGACCTTTTCTGCCTTTTTTTTCCCGCGGGGCGTGGTGGCCCCGCTCAGGGCTTGGCCTCCTGCTCGGCTCCTCCTCCGTTCTCCTTCTTGATCTCCTCGTAGGGCGCCGCCTCCCCCGCGCCTCGCTCGGCCCCGTCCCCGCCCTTGGCGTTGGGCACCCAGAGCCCCGAGTCGATGCAGCGCTGCATGTGGTACTTGGCCTCCTGGACACGGGGAAAAGGGGGTGCTGGGGACAGCCTGGGGGGGTCTGGGGACAGCCGGGGGGGTCTGGGGACACCCCGAGGGGTTTGGGGACATCCTCGAGGGGTTTGGGGACAGCCTGGGGGGGTTTGGGGACAGCCGGGGGGGTCTGGGGACAGCCGGGGGGGTGCTGGGGACAGCCGGGGGGGTCTGGGGACACCCTGAGGGATTTGGGGACATCCTCGAGGGGTCTGGGGACACCCTGAGGGATTTGGGGACAGCCTCGAGGGGTTTGGGGACAGCCTGGAGGGATTTGGGGATACCTTGAGGGATTTGGGGACACCCCGAGGGGTTTGGGGACAGCCTGGAGGGGTTTGGGGACAGCCTGGAGGGGTTTGGGGACACCCCGAGGGGTCTGGGGACACCTTGAGGGATTTGGGGACACCCCGAGGGGTCTGGGGACACCCTGAGGGATTTGGGGACACCTTGAGGGATTTGGGGACACCTTGAGGAATTTGGGGACACCCCAAGGGGTTTGGGGACACCCCGGAGGGATCTGGGACCCTTCCCGAGGGATTTGGGGCTCCCCTGAGGGATTTGGGGACACCTTGAGGGATTTGGGTTTCCCCAGGTGTTTGGGGACCCCTCCCGAGGGATCTGGGACCCCCTCCCGAGGTATTTTTGGGGTGAAAAAACTCACGGTTGGGTCCATTTTGCTGATTGTGTCCTGCAGCATCTGAACGTCTTTGACATCGAAGCATTTCTGCAGCTCCTGCTGGGCCAGGGACTGGTCAGCACTGGGAGGGACTGGGATTGTACTGGGGGGGACAGGGATTGTACTGGGAGGGACTGGTCAGCACTGGGAGGGACTGGGATTGTACTGGGAGGGACTGGGATCACTCTGGGATCCCAACCCCACCAGGATCCCCCAACCCTCCAACACCCAAAACCTCAGGATTTACCCCCAAAACCCCCTCAGAGCACTTACGGGAGCCCCCGAAATGCCCCAAACCGGGGGGTTTTGACCCAAACTCACAGGGCCCCAAAAAGGGGAGTTTAGCCCCAAACTCAAGGGGCTCCAAAAAGCCCCAAACCCGGGGTTTTTAGCCCCAAACTCACAGGCCCCAAAAGGCCCCAAACCCGGGGTTTTTAGCCCCAAACTCACAGGCCCCAAAAAGCCCCAAACCGGGGGTTTTTAGCCCCAAACTCACATGGCCCCAAAAAGCCCCAAACCCGGGGTTTTTAGCCCCAAACTCACAGGGCCCCAAAAAGCCCCAAACCCGGGGTTTTTAGCCCCAAACTCACGGGGCCCCAAAAGCCCCAAACCAGGGGTTTTTAGCCCCAAACTCAAGGGGCTCCAAAAAGCCCTAAAGCAGGGTTTTTTAGCCCCAAACTCAAGGGCTCCAAAAAGCCCCCAAAAAGCCCCAAACCCGGGGTTTTTAGCCCCAAACTCACAGGCCCCAAAAAGCCCCAAACTGAGGTTTTTAGCCCCAAACTCACATGGCTCCAAAAGCCCCAAACCCGGGGTTTTTAGCCCCAAACTCACAGGCCCCAAAAAGCCCCAAACCGGGGTTTTTAGCCCCAAACTCACAGGCCCCAAAAAGCCCCAAACCCGGGGTTTTTAGCCCCAAAGTCACAGGGCCCCAATAAGCCCCAAAAAGCCCCAAACCCGGGGTTTTTAGCCCCAAACTCACAGGACCCCAAAAGGCCCAAACCAGGGGTTTTTAGCCCCAAACTCACAGGGCCCCAAAAGCCCCAAACCCGGGGTTTTTAGCCCCAAACTCACGGCGGGCAGGGACTCGTAGACCTCGACGGGGTCGAGCCCGCCGGGCCCCAGGCGTTTCTGGCGCTCCTCCTCCTCGTACTCGCGCAGCGCCTTCTCCAGGCGCGCCCGCGCCCGGCCCCGCACGCGCTCCTTGAACGCCTCCAGCTCCTCCGTGAAGCCCTCCAGGTACTGCTGGTCTGCTGTCTGTGAAACGGGGGAAAAGGGGGAAACAGTGGGGTGCGGCCCCAAATCCGGGTCAAATTCGGGTCAAATTCACTCAAAATTCGGCTGAAATTCAGCATAAATCCGGTTCAAAACCCGGCTCAAATTCATCACAGATCCGGTTCAAAATTCAGCCCAAATTCACCCAAAATTCACCACAAGTTCACCCCCAAATTTACCCCAGATTCATCTCAAATCCACCTCAAAATTCAGCTGAAATTCAGCAGAAATCCCGTTCAAAACCCAGCTCAAATTCATCACAAATCCGGTTCAAAATCCAGCTGAAATCCAACTCAAATTCACCCAAAATTCACCACAAATTCACCCCCCAATTTACCCCAAATTCATCTCAAATCCACCTCAAAATTCAGCATAAATCCGGTTCAAAACCCAGCCCAAATCCGGCTCAAATTCACACAAAATTCACCACAAGTTCACCCCCAAATTCACCCCAAATCCATCTCAAATCCACCTCAAAATTCACTCCAAAACTACCTCAAATCCACCCCCAAATCCACTCCAAAATTCATCCCAAATCCCCTCAAAAATTCAGCCCAAAAATCCACCTTAAATTCCCCACAAATTCACCCCCAAATGCACCCCTAAATTCACCCCCAAATTCACCCTAAATTCACCCCAAATCCCCCCCAAACTGAATTTTTACCTTAATTTTGGTGAAGAACTGCCTGAAGCAGGCCCTGGGGTCCACCTTGAGGCTCTTGGCCAGCTCCAGGATGAACTGCATGACGATGGTCTGGTGGGCCACCTGCTCCATCAGCGCGTGTTTCTGGCGAGAAACAGCTCAAAATCCCCAAAATGCCCCAAAATCCGCAGTCCACCCAACCCTTCTGGGCGGGGAAAGGTGATTTGGAACAGGGGATCCCTGCAGGAGCTGTTAAGGGCGTTAGGATGCTGGATTTGATGGTCTTCGGGAGCTTTTTGATCCCAAATTAATCCCGAATTAATCCCGAATTAATCCCAAATTAATCCCGAATTAATCCCGAATTCCCTGGTTTTGGTTTTTTTCCTGGGCTCCTCACCCCAGGTAAACCCTGGGGCTGCAGGAGAGGGGTCCGGGGGTGCACCCCTCTCCCATACAGGATGGTTTTACGGATCTCTTCCCGTCCATAATCCCCAAACCTCTCGTTCTCCTGGCCCAAAACCCGGGGGGGGGTGGCAAGAAAGCAACTGCAGCCCGGCAAAGGGAGATTGGAGCCCAGTTTCAGCCTGACCTCCTCCACCTCCAGGTCGATGCACCAGATCACCAGGTAGTTGGCCGTCTCCTCGCACACCAGGTGAGGGTTGTCCGACAGGTGCTTCTGGCTGTCGTCCCAGCGGCGCAGCATCCCTGCGGCAGCACGGGCGTTAACGAGGGGACCGTTAACGAGGGGACGCACTGGGGCTCGTTAGGGGGGGCCTTAATGAGGGAACCTACTGTGGGCCTCGTTAGGGGGGGCCTTAATGAGGGAATCCACTGGGGCTCGTTAGGGGGGGCCTTAATGAGGGGATCCACTGTGGGCCTCGTTAGGGGATTGTTAATGAGGGAATCCACTGTGGGCTCGTTAGGGGGGGCCTTAATGAGGGAATCCACTCTGGAGCTCGTTAGGGGGGTCCTTAATGAGGGAACCCACTGGGGCTCGTTAGGGGATTGTTAATGAGGGAACCCACTCTGGAGCTCGTTAGGGGATTGTTAATGAGGGGAATCCACTCTGAGCCTCGTTAGGGGATTGTTAATGAGGGAACCCACTCTGGGCCTCATTAGGGGGGTCCTTAATGAGGGAATCCACTCTGGGCCTCGTTAGGGGGGTCGTTAATGAGGGAATCCACTCTGAGCCTCGTTAGGGGATTCTTGAATGAGAAAATCCACCCTGAACCTCGTTAGGGGATTCCTTAATGAGGGAACCGACTCTGAGCCTCGTTAGGGGATTGTTAATGAGAAAATCCACTCTGAGCCTCGTTAGGGGATTGTTAATGAGGGAACCGACTCTGAGCCTCGTTAGGGGATTGTTAATGAGAAAATCCACTCTGAGCCTCGTTAGGGGATTGTTAATGAGGGAACCGACTCTGAGCCTCGTTAGGGGGTTCCTGAATGAGGGACCCAACTCCGAAGCTCGTTAGGAGCAGGGCGGGCGCGAGGGAGAGCACCTCGTCCTGAAATTTAAATAAATTGCCCCAAAACTCTGCTCCAGCGGGGGGAAAATGGGGAAGAGCACACAAAGTCCTGGGTTTTCAGCAGAGCGAGAGGATTCCGGGCTGCTCCCAGCGCCGGGAGCCCCAAGGAGCCGCTCCCCAACGCCCCCAGCTCTCACCGAAGTGTTTGATCTGCTTCTCGTATCTCTCCACGAAGGTTTTGTGCTTCTTCTCCTTCTGCTCCTCCGTCTCCTCCTTCTCCTCGGGCTTCACGTTGAAAACGCTCTGGGGACCCGAAGGAAAACAGGGAATGATTTGGGGGGGAACCTCACAGGTTTGGGGGCGGGTTTTTGGGGGTTTTTTAGCAGATTTGGGGTCGGTTTTTTTGGGGGGAAACATCACAGATTTGGGGTCAGTTTTTTGGGGTTTTTTTTGCAGATTTGGGGTCAGTTTTTAGGGGTTTTTTCCCAGATTTAGGGTCAGTTTTTTGGGGGGAAACATCACAGATTTGGGGTCAATTTTTTTGGGGAAACATCACAGATTTGGGGTCGGGTTTTTGGGTTTTTTTTTTGCAGATTTGGGGTCAGTTTTTTGGGGGTAAACCTCACAGATTTGGGGTCAATTTTTTTGGGTAAACATCACAGATTTGGAGTCGGTTTTTTGGGGGTTTTTTCGCAGATTTGGGGTCAGTTTTTTGGGGGAAAACATCACAGATTTGGGGTCAGTTTTTTGGGGGTAAACATCACAGATTTGGAGTCATTTTTTGGGGTTTTTTTCACAGATTCGAGGTCAGTTTTTGGGGTGCTTTTCACAGACCTGGTGCCCGTTTTTCGGGGTGTTTCCTCCCCAAACCCCCACCTTGCTGAAGCCGTCCTTGCTGAGCGTGTCCACGTTCCAGGGCATGTTCTTCTCCTTCTTCCTCAGCTCCTCCAGCTTGTTCTCCCAGCTCTTCTCCTCGTTCCTCAGCTGCTGGGCCTCGGCCTGCAGCTTCTCCAGCTCCCCCCGGCCGCTCTCGGGCTCGGCCAGCTCCAGCTCCTTCATCTTCTTCAGGCACTCGGCCAGTTTGCGCTTGCACTCGCGGCAGCCCTTGTCCAGCTCCTCCTTCTCCTTCTGGAACTGCTCCATGCGCTCCACGCGGGCCTGGGGGGCACCCACAAAGCTCCAGACCCCCCCATTTTGACGCTTCTGGGGTGGGGAGGGGGATTTGGGGGGTGGCTCTGGGGTTCTGGGGATTCCCAGACCCCCAAATTTTGGGGGGGGGGGGGTTTGGGGGTGTTGCTGCCCCACCCTGGGGGACAGGGAGGGGACTGGGGGGGCTGAGACCCCGCTCTGAGGGGGTTCCCAAGGGAAGGGGCAGAACCTGGGTGGGAGAATGGGGAAACCGGGATGGGGGCACAGGGATGGGCATGGGGCACGGGGGGTGCTGGGCACAGGAACGCCAAACTCATTTTTGGGCTGGATTTGGGGTGGATTTTGAAGTTAATTTTGGGGTGGATTTGGGGTGAATTTTGGCGTGGGTTTGGAGTGAATTTAGGATGGATTTGGGGTGAATTTGAGATGGATTTGTCGTGAATTTGGGGTGGATCTAGGGTGAATTTTGGGGTGGATCTGGCGTGAATTTGGGGCTGGATTTGGGATGGATTTAGGGTGAATTTGTTGTGAATTTGGGGTGTCCTGGATGGGGACACAGGGAATGGGGTTTTCTGGGATGGGGGCACAGGAACGGGGTGTCCTGGATGGGAGCACAGGAACTGGGGTGCCCTGGGATGGGGGCACAGGAATTGGGGCGTTCTGAGATGGGGCACAGGATCTGGGGCGCCTTGCGATAGGGGCGCTCCCCGCCGGGGGTCCCGGTACGATCCCACCGGAACGCGGGGAGCCCCCGCCCCACGGCGGCCCCGGAGCTGGGAAAAGGGAAACGCCCCCCGCCCCACGGGGGTCCCACCAACAACCGAACCCCCCCCGCCCGCCTCCCCCGGCAATGCCGGGCCCGGTCGCCATGGGAACGGGGCGCCAGGCCCCGGAGGGCGCCGCGGGCCGGCCCGGCCGCACCTGGTGCCGCCATCGGAAGAGGCTGGCGGTGTCGATGTTGGGGTGAGTCTCGTCCTCATCGTCCGAGACCTCGATGTGGTCCCACACGCTGTAATCCACCATGGCGCGGCCGCCGCGACCCTCCGCCACCCGCCCGGCACGGCACGGCCGCTTCCGCCCGCGCCTGACGCGCTTCCGCCCGCGCCTGACGCACTTCCGGCGCCGCGCCGGCACTCCTGAGCATGCGCGCAGCGCGCGTGAAGCAGCACCCGGTTCAAATATGGCGGCGGATTTAAAGAGACACGAACACCCCCCCACACACACGTGCAGTGTCCGTACAGCGCTTTTTAAGAGACGTAATTAAAGGAATAGAGTCTTTTAAACGATTTTGAGGGTTTAAACTGAAAGAAAAGCCTGCCTCTTCCATGACTTGAAGAGGTTTAATTGACTGGGAATCCCTAGTTTCTATTATTTCAGGGATAGTTGAGGGCAAATTCAACTTTTCCGTTGTTTAAATAGGTAAATTGAGGTGGAATCTCTGTTTTCTGCCATTTTTAAGGGTTTACATTGAAAGAAGCCTCTTTAGGGGCCGTTTTAAGAGTTCCATCAACAGGGTCTCTGTTTTAAGACACGTTATAGGGAAAATGGTGTCAAAAAGCCCCAAAAATGGTGTTTCTTGAGGCAAAACCAGTAAAGGGAGCAGGAAGCCTCTTGGCGGATTAAAGTGAGGAGGAATTCCATTAAAACAAATTAAATTGATGCAGAATCCTACATTTCAAGGGTTTAAATTGAGGGAAACTCCACGTTTTTCACCATTTTTATGGGGTTTTTTGGGAGGAGACCCCTTTTATCCATCATTTTAGGGGCCTGAACATAGAGGAAACCCCTTTTTCCATTTTTAAGCCTTAAATTGCGAGGACAAAATCCTTTTTTCATCGTTTTAAAGGGTTCAACTAGAGAAGTTCCCTTAATTCTGAGGGGAAAAAGGCGGGAAATGTGAGGGGAAAAAAGGCGGGAAACGTGAGGGAAGAAAAGGGCAGGAAACGCGAGGGAAGAAAAGGGCGGGAAATGTGAGGGGAAGAGGGGGGAAACCTGAGGGGAAAAAGGTAAAACTAAAGTAATTTATAGGGTGCTCACCTCCCTCCACCTCTGCCACACCCCAGCACCAACCCTGTGGTTTAAGACCCCCAAAACACCCACCCACAGCTCAGCCCCCCAACATCCCCCCATGACAAATCTCCAGCACTGAGTCCTGAGCCTTTATTAGAACATTTTATGGGGGCCACACACACAAGACCCCCCCAAAATCAGCTACAAAAATAGAAGTGCTAAAATTCCCCCAAAAGACACGGGGGCAAGGACCAGACCCCCCAAAACGAGGCGGGGAGCTCAGGTTTGTAGTGTTTGAAGCGGGACCAGCCCAGAGCGAAGGGATCTGGGGTGTTTGGGGTTTTCTCTCTCAGCTGGAGGAGGCGGCCCGGCCATGAGGGGCCCGTGCCCGCCATGGGGTGTTTGGGGTTTATTTTCTCAGCTGGAGGAGGCGGCCCGGCCGTGAGGGGCCCGTGCCCGCCATGGGGTGTTTGGGGTTTATTCTCTCAGCTGGAGGAGGCGGCCCGGCTGTGAGGGGCCCGTGCCCGCCATGGGGTGTTTGGGGTTTTCTCTCTCAGTTGGAGGAGGCGGCCCGGCCGTGAGGGGTGCCCGCCATGGGGTGTTTGGGGTTCACTCTCAGTTGGAGGAGGCGGCCCGGCCGTGAGGGGCCCGTGCCCGCCATGGGGTGTTTGGGGTTTTCTCTCTCAGCTGGAGGAGGCGGCCCGGCCGTGAGGGGTGCCCGCCATGGGTGTTTGGGGTTCACTCTCAGTTGGAGGAGACAGCCCGGCCGTGAGGGGCCCGTGCCCGCCATGGGGTGTTTGGGGTTCGCTCTCTCAGTTGGAGGAGACAGCCCGGCCGTGAGGGGCCCGTGCCCGCCATGGGGTGTTTGGGGTTTATTCTCTCAGTTGGAGGAGGTGGCCCAGCCGTGAGGGGCCCGTGCCCGCCATGGGGTGTTTGGGGTTCACTCTCAGTTGGAGGAGGCGGCCCAGCCATGAGGGGTGCCCGCCGTGGGGTGTTTGGGGTTCACTCTCAGTTGGAGGAGGCGGCCTGGCCGTGAGGGGTGCCCGCCGTGGGGTGTTTGGGGTTTATTCTCTCAGTTGGAGGAGGCGGCCCGGCCATGAGGGGCCCGTGCCCGCCATGGGGTGTTTGGGGTTTATTCTCTCAGCTGGAGGAGGCGGCCCGGCCGTGAGGGGCCCGTGCCCGCCATGGGGTGTTTGGGGTTTATTCTCTCAGTTGGAGGAGGCGGCCCGGCCGTGAGGGGCCCGTGCCCGCCGTGCCGCCGTGGCCAGGCGCTGCTGGGCCAGGAAAGAGCGAGCACCGCCGGGGCCACCCCACGCCGCCGCCGCCGCCACGTCACCCTCGTGCTGCTGCAGCGCCAGCCCCTGAAGGGGTTAACGGGGGTTAATTTAACGGGGGTCCCGGGGCAGGGCGGGGGGGGTCCTGGGGGTCTCTGTCGCCGTTCTCACCATGTTGTACCAGGCGGTGACCAGCAGCCGCTCCTCGCGCTCCCGCTGCGCCCGGCTGCGCTCCCAATCGTTCTGGGGGTGTTGAGGGGGGTTCAGCTGGGGATGGAGACCCCCGGGACCCCCCCCAAACCAGGGTTATTAACCCCTCACCTCCAGGTGCCGGATCAGCGCGTCCTTCTCCTGCAGCTGGCTGCGGAGGAGCTGCAGGACGGGGGCCAACGGGGGGGTCCCAGGGGGGTCACCAGGGGGGGCTGAGGGTTTCTGGGGGGGCGAACTCCTGGAACTTCTAAATCCTGATCCCGTAGCGGGAATAAAGAGGGAGCTTAGACAGGAAGGACCCCCAAACCTCCCCAGATCTTCATGGGGAAACTGAGGCACAGCTCATCTCCTGTCCCTCCCTGCAGACATCGCCCCACGGGATCCCTATACAAACCCCAACCCGGGGTACCCCAAAATTCTCCCCCCAGCACTCCCCACACCCTGACCCCTCCCCGAATTCTGATGCCCACTCCAGACCCCCTCATACCAGCCTTGGAGAGCTCCAGCTCTTCCTCCTCCTCCTCCTCCTCCTCTCCCTCTGGCAGCTCATCCCTGGTGGGGGCACAGGGCGGTCACAGATTGAGAATGTTGGGAGGGCTCCCCAAATTCCCCCCACCCCCCAAAAACTCACAGGTCCTCGGGGGTCTCCTCCAGCAGCACCAACTGGGGGGAATTGAGAAAGAGATGAAGCACGAGCACTGAGGTAACCCCAATAACACCTGACCACCCCCCCAAAACACTGAGACCCTCCCCAAGACCCCGAGACCCACACAATGACCTGGGGACCCCCCTTGGTGTTGAGAGACCACCCCCAAAACCTCCCTGGTCCCCCCTCACCTCCTCCTGGGGCCTGCCCTGCGCTGTCTGAGCCTCGGCTGCCCCTGTGGCCTCCAGCCTGTGGGTGTGGGGGGCTCCTTAGGGACTGGGGGGGGTCTCAGGGGTCTCTCGAGGACCCCCAGCCCCCCCGGTTCCCCCACCTGTGCCGGAGCTGGTCCCGCTGCAGCCGCAGCCGTCGGTTCTCGCGCCGCAGCCGCGTCACCGTGTCCCTGGTGGGGGGGGGGACACCGGGGTGCTCGTGAGGGACCCCACAACAAACCGGGGACCCCCCCCCCTCCCCACCTGTGCTTTTGGACACCTCCATGGACTCACCTGAGCTCCGCAGGAAGGATCTCAGCCGCCAAATTCCGGGGAGGGGCAGGGCCCCCCTCCAGCCCCGCGCCTGTTGGAGGGGTAAAGGTGGATTTTGGGCATGGGCCCAGCAGGTGACACCCCAAAATTGTGCCCTGCCCACCCAAACCCCCCCTGGAGCCCCCCGAACCCCCCTGGAGCCCCCGGAACCCCCCTGGAGCCCCCCGAACCCTGCAGCCCGAACTGGAGCCTCTCTGGGGTCTCACACAAGCGTCGTGCTGGGTCAGTAGCGTGTCCCGTCCCCACGCAGGTGTTCTGTCACCTCCCAGGTGTTCTGTCACCTCCCAGCACTCACCTGCCTGGCTCAGGTAGCTCTGCTGCACCTGCACACAGCGCAGCTCCTCGTTGGCCTCGCGCAGCGCGTCCCGCTCCTCCAGCAGCCTCTGCGGGGCACAGGGGGCTCAGGTGTGCCCCAGGTGTGTCCCAGGTGTGTCCCAGGTGTGCCCCAGGTGCGTCCCAGGTGTGTCCCAGGTGTGCCCCAGGTGTGCCCCAGGTGTGCCCCAGGTGCGTCCCCAGCCTCACCCACCTCCTTCTCCTGGCTCAGGGCCTCGAATCGCTCCTGCAGGTGCCGGAACTCCAGGTGCCATTTCTCGGCCCTCAGCGCCGCCTCCGCCTGCTGCCCGCTCAGCTCCTCCACCTGCGCGGGGACACGGGGACAGTGACAGCCCCGGGCATGGGGACACGGTGACACCCCCCTCGTCATGGTGACAGCCCCGGTCACAGTGCCACAGCCACCACCTGCCCGCGCCCCTCACCTGTTTGCGGGCGGCCTCCAGCTGCGCGCAGCCGGCCTGGGCGCGGCCCAGCTGCTGCTGCAGGTGTGCGGCCCTGCGCACCTGCGCCGCGTGCCGCTCCTCCAGCGCCCGCGCCCAGCGCCGCAGCTCGCCCGCCGCCGCCGCCCGGCCCCGGTACGCGGCCACCGCCGCCTCCAGGCGCCCAGCACGGGCTGACGACGCCCTGGGGACACGGGGGGACAGGTGAGGTACCCGCACAACACCTGGGCACAGGTGAGCTGCACCTGAGCCGCGACACGCGGCCACCACGGCACTGCCTGGATGGCGATGGTGACACTGTGCGAGGTGGGGCCTCCTTGGAGCCTCCTGGCTCACCTGAACAGGTGCTCGGTTTACCTGAGTAGGTGCCCCACTCACCTGGGCAGGTGCCCCGCTCACCTGGGCAGGTGCCCCAATCACCTGGGCAGGCCCCCAGCTCACCTGGGCAGGTGTCCCCCTCACCTGGGCAGGTGCCCCCCTCACCTGGGCAGGTGCCCCACTCACCTGGGCAGGTGTCCCACTCACCTGGGCAGGTGCCCCGCTCACCTGAGCAGGTGCCCCGCTCACCTGGGCAGGTGCCCCGCTCACCTAAGCAGGTGGCTGGTTTGCCTGAGCAGGTGCCCCACTCACCTGGGCAGGTGCCCCACTCACCTGAGCAGGTGCCCCACTCACCTGGGCAGGTGCCCCAATCACCTGGGCAGGCCCCCAGCTCACCTGAGCAGGTGTCCCACTCACCTGAGCAGGTGCCCCCCTCACCTGAGCAGGTGCCCCACTCACCTGGGCAGGTGCCCCCCTCATCTGAGCAGGTGCCCCAATCACCTGGGCAGGTGCCCCACTCACCTGAGCAGGTGCCCCCCTCACCTGAGCAGGTGGCTGGTTTGCCTGAGCAGGTGCCCCCCTCACCTGAGCAGGTGTCCCACTCACCTGGGCAGGTGCCCCACTCACCTGGGCAGGTGCCCCCCTCACCTGAGCAGGTCCATCTCGTCGCGCAGCGCCCGCGCCTCCCCCGCCAGCCCGCTGAGCTCCTGCGCCCGCGCCTGCAGCCCCCGCGCCTCCTGCTCCAGCCGCGAGCAGCGCGCCCGCAGCTCCTCCCGGCCGCTCTCCAGCCTGCAAGGGCAGCCCCGGGCTCAGGTGAGAGCCGCAGGTGAGGGCGGGGGGCGCTCGCGGGGAGGGGGAGGGGGCGGGGTCTCACCTGTAGTTCTCCTCCTGCAGCTCCTCCACCTGCGTCTGCAGCCGCAGCAGCTTCTTGGCGGCGGCGCCCGCGCCCTCGGCCTCGAGCTGCTCGCGCAGGGCGCGGTTCTCGGCGGCCAGGTGGCCCTTCTCCTCCAGCAGCGTGGCCACCTGCGGGCCAGGTGGGCAGGGGAGGGGCAGGGGGCCGAGGGAACCCTCCCAGGTGGGCAGGGGAGGGGCACGGGGCTGTGGGATTGACTCCCAGGTGTGCAGGATCCCTCCCAGGTGTGCAGGATCCCCTCTCAGGTGTGCAGGAAGGGATCCAGATGAGCAGGAAGGAGCCCAGGTGTGCAGGATCCCTCCCAGGTGTGCAGGATCCCCTCCCAGGTGGAAAACGGGGGGACCCAGGATTTGGGGCGCCCCCAGGTGCCCCCAGGCCTCACCTGCTGCTCCAGCTCCCGGCAGCGCTGCCCCGACCCCTCCTCGGGGGGCTCCTGGCTCAGGTAGTAATAGCGGCGGGACTGGGGGGGCACGGGGAGGGGCTCAGACACCCCCTGAGCCCCCAAACTCCCCCAGACACCCCAAAATCTGCCCCGCCCATCCTCACCTGAGCATCGAAGTTCCCGTAGGTCTCAGCCGCCATCGGCTCCGACGGCTCCGGGTCCAAGAGCTGCCACAGGGAGGGAGGAATTGGGGTCTGGGAGGGGCTCAGGGGGGGCTTTGGGCCCCCCAAAAACCCCGGGGGGGTCCCCAAAACTCCCCCGAGCCCTTCCAAGCCCTACGGCCCCAAACCTCCCCCAAACCCAACAGGCAGCGACCCCCACAAATACCCCAAATCATCCCCAGCCCTCCCCAGGGACCCCCAAAACCACCCAGGGACCCCCAAACCCCTCGGGGACCCCCAAATCTCCCGCACCTCCTGGATGGCCGTCATCACCTCGTGCTGCACCGACTCCTCCAGCGTCATGATGCGCTGGATGTGCTCTGGGGGGCGATTTTGGGGGGTCAGGGGGCGATTTTCGGGGTCAGGGGGTGTTTTTAGCGGGTCAGGGGGTGTTTCAGGTGGGCTCAGGGTGTGTTTCAGGTGGGCTCAGGGGGTGATTTTGGGGGTCAGGGGGTATTTCCGGTGGCTCAGGAGGTGTTTTTTGGTGGCTCAGGGGGTGATTTGGTGGCTCAGGGGGTGATTTTGGGGGTCAGGGGGTGTTTTCGGTGGCTCAGGGGGTGTTTCAGGGGGGCTCAGGGGGTGATTTTGGGGGTCAGGAGGTGTTTTTGGGGGCTCAGGGTGTGTTCCAGGTGGGCTCAGGGGGTGTTTCAGAGGGATCAGGGGGTGTTTTAGTGGCTCAGGGTGTGTTCCAGGGGGGCTCAGGGGTGTTTCAGGTGGGATCAGGGGGTGTTTTGGGGGTCAGGGTGTTTTTTGGTGGCTCAGGGTGTGTTTTGGTGGCTCAGGGGGTGATTTTGGGGCTCAGGGTGTGTTCCAGGTGGGCTCAGGGGGTGTTTCAGAGGGATCAGGGGGTGTTTTAGTGGCTCAGGGTGTGTTCCAGGGGGGCTCAGGGGTGTTTCAGGTGGGATCAGGGGGTGTTTTGGGGGTCAGGGTGTTTTTTGGTGGCTCAGGGTGTGTTTTGGTGGCTCAGGGGGTGATTTTGGGGCTCAGGGTGTGTTTCAGGGGGGCTCAGGGGGTGTTCCAGGGGGGCTCAGGGGTGTTTCAGGTGGGATCAGGGGGTGTTTTCGGTGGCTCAGGGGGTGTTCCAGGTGGGCTCAGGGTGTTTTTGGTGGCTCAGGGTGTGTTTCAGGGGGGCTCAGGGTGTGTTCCAGGGGGGCTCGGGGCCGTTTTGGGGGTCCCGCTGCCCCCCCAGCCCCTCACGCACCTTCCCTGCGCTCGCAGCTGACGGCACAGCCCAGCACCAGCCTCACCAGCTTGCGCAGCTGCTCGGGGTCCCCGTGCCGGGCGGCCGCCCCCACGTCGGGCACGTGCTGCTCCCCCACCGCCTGGCCCAGCACCTTTGGGTGGGGGTCCAGGGTCAGAGCCCCCCCTGCCCGGGGAGCCCCCCCACCCTCAGGGACTCCCCAGAATCCCAGGGCAGCCCCCAGACCCCGACTCACATCCTGCCAGTACTCCAGCACGCTCTGCAGCACCTGGCGCAGGTTGTTCACCTGGGGAGGGGGCACGAGGTGGGAAACGCCCCCCAGAAACGGCAAACTCCGCTCACAGCCCCAGTGCTGTGACCCCTGGGCACCCCAAAATGGGGTCTCCACAAAGATCCCGCTCCCCCGAAACTGATCCCGCAAACGGGGCCCCCCCAAATCTGTCCCCTAAAGAAATCAACGTTCCCCAAAAGCCCCCCCCCCGAGACGCCCCCCAAATCGATCCTCCCCAAATCGGCCCTGCCCAAAGTGGCCCCCCAAAATCAGCGCTCCCCAAAAGCCCTCCCCAAAATCAGCCCTCTCAAAATGCACCCCAAAAACTCCCCCCAAAAACCAGGACCCCCCAAAATCCCTCACCCAAAACCAGCCCCCCAAAACCCAAACCTCCTTAATCCAGCCCCCACAAAACAGCCCCCAAAACCAGCACCCCCCCAAAACGAACCCCATATTGTGACCCCCCCCAAAAACCCCAATCCCACCCCAAAACGAGCCCCAAATTCTGACCCCCCCCAAAACGAGCCCCAAATTCTGACCCCTCCCCCCCAAAACGAGCCCCAAATTCTGACACACCCCCCCCCCCCAAAACCCGCCGTCCCCCCCACCTTGAGTCGGGCGCTGCCCTCGGTGTCCCCCCGGATCCGTCCCAGCCAGGCCTCATCGAACCACGAGGGGTCACTGTGGGGGGGTCCCCAAAATCAGCCCGGGCCCATCCGGGGATCCCCAAATCCCGGGGGTCGCCCCCAAATCCCGGGGGTCCATAACTCACATTTGGTGCAGGACGTGGGCCAGGGCGACCCCGCTGGCCAGGTCTGGGGGGGCCGCGCACGGACTGGGGGGGTCAAAGGTCTGCAGCTGGGGGGGGGGGGGAAAGGGGGCGTCAGGGACACCCCAAAACCAGGGACACCCCAAAACAGCCCCCCCGGGAGAGTCAGGGACACCCCAAAACCAGGGACAACCAAAACTGCCTCCCTAGAGGGTGAGGGACACCCCAAAACTCCCAAAGAGCCCCCCAAGACCCACTGGGGGTAGGGATCACCTCCCCCCCCAAAACTCCCCTCCCTGAATTTGGGGGGGTCAAAGGGCGCCGGGACAGGGACAAAGGGCGGGGGGGTCACAAGGGCTCGGCCACGTCCCGGGGGGGGGACAAAGGTCACCGGGGGGGGTGAGAGGGACCGTGGGGAGTCACAGGGGTCATGGGGGGGTCAGAGGTGCCCCGAGGGGTCACAGGGTCCCGGGGGGGGTCACAGGGTCCCGGGGGCCACCAAAGCTCCCGAAGCCGCAGGAACCGCTCAGGGGTCCCGGAGGGGGTCCCGGTGCCGATCCCCGAGCACGGGGGGGTCCCGCTTGAACCGGGAGATCCCGGGGGGGTCCCGACCCCCCTTACCCAGGTGAGCAGCGCCCCACACGCGTCCCGCCCCGCCGCCATGTCCGGCCGGTCCTCCAGGGACAACGGGCCGGTCCTCCAGGGGCACCGAGCCGCGCCCGGAGCGGCCGCACCTGGCCCCGCCCTCCCCGCCCGCCACACCCGCCGCGGCCTCCGGGGCCATAGAGTCGCACCTAGAGCGGCCTCACCTGCCCACTTCCGGCCGCGCCCCTTCCGCTTTCCGCTTAACAATCGAGACGGGGGGGACAGAGCGGCCCCACCCGCGCCCTGCGCCCCCTGGCGGACACGGCCCGGGCTGCATGAGCGGGGTCCTCCACGGCCATATAGTCGCGGCCAGAACGGCCCCCGGTGAGTCAGGCCCGCGTCCCGCCGCCCCCGCGGCCGCGCCCGCCGGGCCCCGCCAGGCCCCGCCGGCTCGCCAGGGTCAAACCGGGCCGTTCTCGCCGCGGGGCAGCGGCGGTGGCCACGCCCGCGCTGCGTCAGCGCTGAACCCGACGGCCTCGGCGGCTGGAACCCCCCCAGTGCCCCCAGTAAGGTGCTGGAACACCCCCAGTGCTCCCAGTATGGCTGTGGGGGCATCCCAGTCCTCCCAGTAAGGTGCTGGAACTCCCCCCAGTGTTCCCAGTAAGGTTCTGCGGGCATCCCAGTGCTCCCAGTAGGGCTGTGGGGGCATTCCAGTGCTCCCAGTATTGCTCTGAGGACATCCCAGTGCGGCTCGGGGGGCATCCGAGTGCTCCCAGTATGGTCTGGGGGCATCCCAATGTTCCCAGTATGGTCTGGGGGCATCCCAGTGCTCCCAGCATAGCCCTGGGGACGTCCCAATGCCCCCAGTATAGGCTGAACCCCCACCCCCCCCCAGTGTGACCCCAGCGCCCTCCCAGTGCTCCCAGTTTGGCCCTGGGCCCTCCCCCGCCGGTGCCGTGCCCCCACCGGACATCCGGGCCCCCCCAGCCCGAAACCCCGGTGGCGGTTGGGGCCGTTGGGGGCCCCAAAAGTCACTTTGGGGGGGGGGGGGGGGAGGGGAGGACACCCCGAGGCCTCCCCGGGAGCGGGACCCCTCCCCAGAGCCCCCAAACCCCCCAGGGCCCCCCTGGACCCCTGTCCCCCCCCGGGGGGGTCACTTCGGGGGTGACACCGGGAGGTCACAGCGGGGCCAGGCCCTGAGTCACGGGGAAGGAGAAGTCGGGAGGGAAAACCCAGCCCCAAAATCCCCTAAAATCCCCTCAAATCCGGGGGGGGAGGGGAGCAGGGGCCTGTCCCCCCCCCCGCCGGGAAGTCCTGGGGACCCCCCTGTCCCTCCCCCAGCACGTGCGTGCCCGTGTGCAGGCTGGGACACGCGGGGACACGGGGGGGACACGGGGCGAACACATTTGGGCACGGCCCCCCACCCCAGGGACTTCCTGGGGTGGTTTTGGGGGTCCTGGGGTGGCTTAGGGGGTCCTGGGGTGGCTTAGGGGATCCTGGGGTGGTTTTGGAGGATCCTGGGGTGGTTTTGGAGGGTCCTGGGGTTGTTCTGGGGGTCCTGGGGTGGTTTTGGAGGGTCCTGGGGTGGCTTAGGGGGTCCTGGGGTGGCTTAGGGGGTCCTGGGGTGGTTTTGGAGGGTCCTGGGGTTGTTCTGGGGGTCCTGGGGTGGTTTTGGAGGGTGGTTTTGGAGGGTCCTGGGGTGCCCCGTGTGACTCACGTGGGGACATGGAGGGGACACGAGGGCACAGGTGTGACCTCAGGAGGTGACACAGGTGTGGATGGCCGGGTACGTGACCCCTGGCACCCACCTGTGCCCCTGGCACCCACCTGCCCCCCCGCCCGTGGCGCTCACCTGTCCCCCTTTGCACGTTCTCCCCGCTTTTCACACCTGAGCCCCCTCCTGCTCACCTGCCCCTTCTTTGGCCTCACCTGACCTCTCCTTGCTCACACCTGTCCCCCCCACTTGCTCACCTGTCCCCCCCTTTTCCCACCTGTGCCCCCCAAATGCTCCCAGGCCCCGCCCCTTTTCCCGCTGGGGGCGTGTCCATGCCGGAATGAGCGTGTCCCTGCGAAGGGGGCGTGTCCTGCGCCCCCCCAGCCAATGGCGGCGCGTTTCCGCCGCGCGCGCCCATAAAGCCGCGGGTGCCGCGCGGGGCCGCGGGTTCGAGTCCCGCCGCTCCCGGATGGAGCCGCCGTTCTACCGCCCCGCGCCCTTCCCGGGCGGCTTCTGCCGCGCCGAGCCCGACTACGGCTCCTTACCGGGGCCGCTGCCGCAGGGCCCCCCGCAGGAGCCCTTCCGCGGCCTCAAACCGGCGCCGTGCCCCGACGGCGCCTTCTTCGGCAGCGGCGCCGCTACCGGCGGCTTCTTCTACCCCGGTACCGGCGAGCGCGACGGATTCACCGGCAGCTTCGCCCAAGCGCTGGACGAGCTGCACCAACCGGGGCCGCCCAACGTGGCGCTCCCGGAGCCGCCGGCGCTGAGCACGACGGCGGCGGGGATGGGGGGACCCTTCCCGGGGGTCCCCGGAGCGGAGGCGGCGGAGGCGGCGGCGGAGCCGGGCGCGGATTCCCCGGAGCGGCTGCAGGCGGAGCGGCGGAGGCTGCGGAACCGGCTGGCGGCGAGCCGGTGCCGGCGGCGGAAGCTGGAGCGGATCGCGCGGTTGGAGCAGCGCGTCCGGGGGCTCCGCGCTCAGAACGCCGAGCTGGCGGACACGGCGGCCGTGCTGCGGGCCCAGGTGCGGCGGCTCCGCGGCTCCGTGCGCGACCACGCGGGCTCGGGATGCCCGCTGCCGCCCGGGGCCGCGCTCGGCTTCTAGAACCGGCACCGAGGTGGCTCCGGGGCAGCGCTGGATCCTTCCCCGGGGGGCGACCCCCGCTCCCGGCTGGGCACCGAGCGGCGGGGACGCCCCCGGTCAGGGACAGGGACACGGCGATACCGGGAGGCTCCGTGAGACCCCCGTGGACACGGCGGTACCGGGATGCTCCGTGAGACCCCCGTGGACACGGCGGTACCGGGATGCTGCATGGGACCCCCATGGACACGGTGGTACCGGGATGCTGCATGGGACCCCCATGGACACGGCGGTACCGGAATGCTCCGTGAGACCCCCGTGGACACGGCCCCCGCCGCCTCAGAGAGGGGGGGACTGCACGAGAGACCCCCCCAACGTGGACTTGGAGGGGCTGGGGACCCCTGAAAGGACCCCCGAGGATGGGCGACCCCCGGGCTGGGGGTAACGGACCGGCAGGACCCCCCCCCCCCATGTCCCCCCCCCCGGGGCAGGACCCTCGGGACCGGCGGGAACGGGGCCTGGGGGATGCGTGGGGACCCCCAAAGAGGGGCCTGGAGCCCCCCCCAGCTGGGCCTGGGGACCCCGCGGTTCTCGGGGAGGGGTCGGGCCCCTCCGAACCGGGGATTCAGCGGGAGGGGCGGGCGGAGCCCCCCCGGTGACGTTTACAGGACCCCCCCGGTGGGGAGCGGCCCCCGGCGACCCCCCAGTCCCGGGGCGGGGGGCGATTCGTTGTCGCTGCTGATTTTTTTTTGTACATTTGTATTTAATAATTATTAATAATAATGATGATGATGATGATGATAATTGCGGTACCGGCTCTGGTCGCGCTGCACCGGGGGCGGCGGGGCCGAGCGGGTCCCCCCTCCCCCCTCCCGTGGGAAGCCCCCCGCGTGCACCGGCGTCAACGGAAGTGGGCGGGGCCGGGGCTTTCCCCGCTGACGCAATCATGCCCTTATTTGGGCAGGCGGGAGAGGGCGGGGCCGTTCCGGGAACCCCCTCCCGCGCTTCCCGGACGGACGGGGGGGGCGACACGAGGCTTCCGGGACACCCCCACCGCCAGTCCCCCCTTCCCGGGACCTTCCCGGGACCGTCCCGGGACCCCGTGCCCGCCTCCGCCGTCCCGGGGACCCTCCCCGGACCCTCCACCCCGCGTCTCTCCCGGTGCTGCACCGATCCCGGGAGCCCCCCCCGGCCTTTCCGGTGCTGCACCGATCCCGGGAATCCCTTCAGCCCCCCCGGGGGGGCATCCCGGCCCGTTAAACCCCGCCCTTTCCGTTAAACCCCGCCTCGCTCCGTTAAGCACCGCCCCCGAGAAATGGCGCCACTATCGAGTGCGCAGCCCCCGCTAAACCCCGCCCCTAAACGAAGCCACGCCCCCTCACCTCGCGCCCGCGCCGTGATTGGCGGGATTTGGGGAGCCGCCCCGTTAGGCCCCGCCCCGTTCCCGTTCGCCATGGCGCTCTCCGCGCTGCAGCGGGACCCGGCGAGCGGCGGCCGCTTCGCCTCCGCCGTGCCCGGCCCGTGCCGCGCCCGGCCCTGCGCGCTCGGCGTGGACGAGGCGGGCCGGGGGCCGGTGCTCGGTGAGACCGGGACGGGAACCGGGCCGAACCGGGCCGGGGGCGGCTGCACGGGGCGCCGAGAGGGCTCCGGTGCACCGGGGGTTGAGTGGGGGGGTCCCGGTGCCCCGGGGTCCCCTCTGACCGCCCCGGTGCCCCCCAGGCCCGATGGTTTACGCCGTCTGTTTCTGCCCCGAGGACAAAGTGGAGGATCTGGAGGCGCTGGGGGTGGCAGGTGGGGCCTGCCCGGGGGTCCCGGAGGGGTTTGGGGGGACCCGGGGGTCCGGGGGGCTGAGTGGGAAGGACGGGGGGGGGGTCACAGGAACGGGGGTTGGGGGGCTCGGGGGGTCCCGAGGGAGCTGTGGGGGTTCCGGGGGTCCCAGGGGTGCGTTGGGGCTCCCAGGGGTGGGTTGGGGGAGCTGTGGGGGTCCCGAGGGGTTCTGGGGGAGCTGTGGGGGTCCCAGGGAGGTCCCGAGGGGTTCCCGGGGGTCCCTCACCCCTCCCGGCCCCCCAGACTCGAAGACGCTGTCGGAGGCGGAGCGGGAGCGGCGCTTTGGGCTCCTGGAGGCCGCGGGGGATTGGGTGGGGTGGGCGCTGCAGGTGCTGCCCCCCGCCCACATCTCGGCCTGCATGCAGCAGCGGTGAGAGCCCCCCCAAAATCCCGGGGGGACCCCGATGCTCGGGGAGCCCCCCTTGAGCCCCTCGACCCCCCCCCCCACCCTGGCTCCCCCCAGTTTGGGCTGATTCGGGGGTGACGCCCCCCCGACCCCCCCTCGCAGAGCCAAGTACAACCTGAACGAGCTGTCCCACGACACGGCCACGGAGCTCATCCAGTTCGTGCTCGACTCGGGGGTGCAGGTGGCCCAGGTGGGGTTTGGGGGGGGCCCAGGTGGGGTCTGGGGGGCTTTTAGGAAGGGAGGGTGGGACAGGGTGGGATGGGTGCGTCAAGGAGCTTTTTTGGGGGGTTTGGGGAGTCGGGATGGGTCGGGGAGCAGGGGGGGATTTTGGGATCCGGGGTGGTTGGGGTGGGTCCGGGGCAATCGGGAGCTCCCAGGGTAATTTGCGGGGGGTCCTGGGGGTCCCCCAGGTGTTTGTGGACACGGTGGGACCTGCAGACAAGTACGAGGCGAAGCTGCGGCAGCGTTTCCCGGGGCTGGGGGTCACCGTGCGCCCCAAGGCCGACGCGCTGTTCCCCACGGTCAGCGCCGCCAGCATCTGCGCCAAGGTGGGGGCGCCAGAGGGACCCCCAGAACTGAGCCCCCCAGAACTGAGCCCCCCAGAAATGAACCCCCCCCAGAACTGAGCCCCCCAGAAATGAACCCCCCAGAAATGAACCCCCCCCAGAACTGAACCCCCCCCAGAACTGAACCCCCCAGAAATGAACCCCCCCAGAACTGAGCCCCCCCAGAACTGAGCCCCCCAGAACTGAACCCCCCCCAGAACTGAGCCCCCCAGAAATGAACCCCCCCAGAACTGAGCCCCCCCAGAACTGAACCCCCCAGAAATGAACCCCCCCCAGAAATGAACCCCCCCAGAACTGAGCCCCCCCAGAACTGAGCCCCCCAGAAATGACCCCCCCAGAACTGACCCCCCCCAAACCACAGAACTGACCCCCTGAACTGACCCCTTTGGAACTGACCCCCCCAGCACCAACAGCCCCCAAACCCCTTGAATTGACCCCCCCCAAACACCTGAACTGACGCCCTGACCCCTCCGAGACCCCCCCGAACTGACCCCCCTGCACCCCCAACCCCCCTGCACTGACCCCCGACCCCCCCTCCCTTCCCAGGGCCCCCCCAAACCCCTGAGTTTTTGCGGGGGGGGGGGGAGGGCAGGACCCTCCTCTCCCCTGAGCCCCCCCTGAGCCCCCCCAGCCCCTCAGAGCCCCCCGTGCCCCCCCCAGGTCGCCCGGGACCGGGCCGTGCTCCACTGGAACTTCGTGGAAGATTTGGGGGACCCCGACCGCGATTACGGCTCCGGATACCCCAATGGTGGGGAGGGGGGGGTGCAGGGGTGGGGAGGGGGGGGGGGTCCCCAATTTTGGGGTCTCCCTGACACGCCCCCCCCCCCCCCCCCCCCACCTTTGCAGACCCCAAGACCAAGGAGTGGCTGAGGAGGAACCTGGAGCCGGTGTTTGGGTTCCCCCAGCTCGTGCGGTTCAGCTGGGGCACGGCCCAGGCGCTGCTGCAGAGGGAGGGGGTCCCGGTGCTGTGGTACGGGGGGCACGGGGAGGGTCCTGGGGGGCACGGGGGGGGCCTGGGGGGCACGGGGGGGGTTTGGGGGGGATATGGGGGGGATATGGGGGGTCCTGATGGGCACGGGGAGGGTCCTGGGGGGCACGGGGGGCGTCCTGGGGGGATAGGGGGGGGATATGGGGGGTCCTGATGGGCGGGGGGCGATATGGGGGGTCCTGGGGGGGTACAGGGGGTGCATGGAGGGCACCGAGGGGGCATGGGGGGATATTGGGGGGTCCTGGGGGGGGCACAGGCAGGTCCTGGGGGTGGGGGTCGGAGGGGGGTGATCCCTGTGGAACTGGGGGGGTCCCGTGGGTGCGATGGGGGGGGGTCAGGATGGGGGGGGGAACATTCCCCTCCTGCCCTCCCCCCCTCCCCAGGGCTGACGAGGACCCCCCGGAGGACCCCGGTGCCCCCCCCTCGGTGCTCTCCTACTTCGCCCGGAGCCCCCCCCGGCGCCCCCCCCACCGCTTCTTCCAGGAGCGCAGCCTGCGGCCGCTGGCCGAGCTGTGACCCCCCCCGAAATGGGGGAAATACCCCCCCAAAATGGGGGAAATACCCCCCGAAAAGGGGCGCCCAGACCCAGAGTGTTGTTTTTTAATAAAGCATTTTTAAAACACCCCAAATGTCGCCTTTTTATTTCCGGTCGTGTTCGGGGCGGGGGGGGGCACAGGGACCCCCTGGAGCTGAAGGGATTTGGGGTTTGTGCCCCCCGTGTAGGGGCCCTGGAGAGCGCCGTGGCCTCAGCCCCGGGATTGGGGAATGACCGGGGAGGGGGGGGGACACCGGGGGGGTCACCGGGGGTGTCCCGAGGACCCCCATCCCCCCGTTCGGGGCCGGTTTTTGGGGGGTTTCAGCGCCGGGGGGGCCGCGGACCCCTCCCCTCCCCGTTCAGCACCGCGGACAGCGGGACCGGGAGGGGCGGGGGGGGCACCGGGACTGGGCGGAGCCGCCCCCGCCGCTGGGGGGCGCCCTCGGGCCCGGGGCTGGGCGTGGCCAGGGCGTGGCGCTGGGGGCGGGGCCGGGGCGGGGCCTCCCGGGGGTCCCGGGCGATGGCGGAGGGCGGCTGAAGGGGGGGGGGGCTGCGGGTACCGGGGGCTGCGGGGGGGGGGACAGCGAGGCCGGGACCCCCCCGCACCGGGACCGGCGGAGGCACCGGGACCGGCAGCGGCAGCGGCGCCATGGACGATTCGGGCGTGATCCGGCGGCGGCGGCTGCAGGTACCGGGAGCGGGGGGGGGGTTGTTATTGAGGGGACGGGGGGGAACCGGGGATGGCGGCGCCGGCACCGGTACCGGAACGGGCGGGGAATCGGTACCGGGGATTCGGGACCGGGTTCGGGACCGGGGTGTCCGTACCGGGAGGGTAACGGGTACCGGGAGGGCATCGGTACCGGGCGGGATGTCGGTCCCGGAGGATGCGGGGACCGGTACCGGGGGTATCGGAGCTGGCGGGGGTCGGTACCGGAGGGATGCGATCGCCACCGGGCACCGCAGGCCCTCCCGCAGGGGGGGCAGCGCAGGGCGGTACCGGGCGGGGCCGGTACCGGGAAGGTCGGTCCGGGCGCGGCCGGCACCGGGGGCGGGGGGGCGATGCGGGCCCGGTACCGGAGGGCGCCGCGGGCCCGGGGGTGTCCGGGGCCGCCCGATCCGGGGGGGTTCGTGCAGCGGGCGGCCCCGGGAGGGGGGCACGGAGGCCACGGAGCCCCCCCGGGGCCGGGCCGGTACCGGGGGCCGGGGGCTCCCGGGCCGCCCCCCAGCCGCTCCCCCGTTATTACAGAAGGAGCTGCCGCTGCCGCGGAAGAGCAGCAGGTGAGACCCCCCCGCGCCCCCCACCCACTGCGCCCCCAGGCCCCGCCCCCGGCCCCGCCCACTGCAGCCGCCGCGGCCCCCCCGCCCCCCCCCGCCCCGCCGCCGCCCCGGAGCCCCCCCGGGCCCCCCCGGAGCCCCCGGTGCCGATCCCGGCGGGCGGCGGCAGCAGCGGCAGCAGCAGCAGCAGCAGCAGCGGCAGCATGTTCCGCCGCACCAAGAGGTACCGGGGAGCGGCCCGGCCTTCCTCCCGCGCCGCACTCAGCCTCAGCCTCAGCCTCCGAGTCCATCCTCATCCTCAGCCTCAGCCTCAGCCTCAGCCTCCGTGTCCATCCTCATCCTCAGCCTCAGCCTCCGTGTCCATCCTCAGCCTCAGCCTCAGCCTCAGCCTCCATCCTCATCCTCAGCCCCAGCTTCATCCTCATCATCAGCCTCCATGTCCGTCCTCATCCTCATCCTTCATCTTCTGTGTCCATCCTCATCCTTCATCCTCCGTGTCCATCCTCATCCTCCATCCCCATCCTCAGCCTTCATCCTCATCCTTCCCCACCTTCATCCCCGCTCCATCCTCATCCTCTCCCTCCTTCATCCCCGTGCTCGTCCCCCTTCCCTCCTCATCCTCATCCTCATCCTCATCCTCCTCCTCAATCCCTGCCCGTCCTTCCTCACCCTCCCTCTCCCTCCTCATCCTCCCCCGAGTCCCCCCGGCCGCTGTTCCCCCCCCTCCCCCCCGTTATTGCCCCCCTCGATATTTTGGGGTGTGGGGGGGGGGCTGTTGGTGCCCCCCTCCCCCAGCCCGGTGACGTAGTGGGGGGTCCCTGTGGGGGGGGGAGGGGTCCCTTTGTGGGGGGGGTCCCGGGGGGTCCTGACCCCCCCCCCCGCCCCCCCCTCAGCTGCCGCACGAGCAACCGGAAGAGTCTGATCCTGACCAGCACCTCCCCCACCCTGCCGCGGCCGCACTCGCCGCTGCCCGGGCACATCGGTGAGACCCCCGCGACCCCCGGGCGCCCCCGCGACCCCCGGGCGCCCCCGCGACCCCCCCGGTATCCCCCGACCCGCCCCGGGTACCCCCGACCCGCCCCAGGTGTCCTCAACCCCTTCCAGGTGTCTCCGACCCCTCCCCGGTGCCCCCGACCCCACCAGAACCCCCCGACCCCCCCAGGTGTCCCCAAATCTCCCCAGGTGCCCCCGATCCCCCCCAGGTGCCCCTGACCCCCCCCAGGTGTCCCCAAATCCCTCCAGGTGTCCCCAGCCCCTCCCTGGTGTCCCCAAATCCCCCCAGGTGCCCCTGAACCCCCCAGGTGCCCCTGAACCCCTCAGGTGTCCCCAAATCCCCCCAGGTGCCCCCGACCCCCCCCCAGGTGTCCCCAGAGTCCCCCCAGCCCCCCCCAAACTGCCGGGACCCCCCCATGACCTCTGGGGACCCCTCCCCACCCTTGGGGTCCCTCCTGCCTCCACCCCCCCCCCCCCCGCCTTTTCCCTGGGGCGTGTCCCAAGAGTTTGGCTCCGCCCAGCCGCAGGATGGGGCGTGGCCTGCGAGGGCGCGGCGGTGACGTCACCGCACCTGTGCCCAGGTACGAGCCCCCAGGACAGCCCCAGAAACTTCTCCCCCAGCGCCCCCGCGCACTTCTCGTTCGGAGCGTCCCGCCGGTGAGGGGGGGGCACCGGGAATACCGGGGGGGACACGGGGGGGACACCGGGGGGGACACCGGGGGGGTGGGCGGGGGGCTCGGAGACAACCTCGGGGTCCGGGGGTGTCCCCAGTGTCCGGGGGACTCTGGGGGTGCCTGGGGGTGTCCTGGGCTGTCCCCGGGCTGACCCTGGGCTGTCCCGGTTTGTCCCTGGTCCGTCCCGGTGTATCCCGGGGTCCCCCTGGGCTGTCCCTGGGGTTATCCCGGGCTGTCCCTGGGGTTATCCCGGGCTGTCTCTCGGCTGTCCCGGCTTGTCCCGGGCTGACCCTGTTTGTCCCTGGTCTGTCCCCGGCTGTCCCTGGGGGTATCCCGGTTTGTCCCTGGTCCGTCCCGGTGTTTCCCGGTGTATCCCCGGCTGTACCTGGGGGTATCCCGGGCTGTCCCGGTTTGTCCCTGGGCTGTCTCTGGGCTGTCCCGGTCCGTCCCTGACGCCCCCTCCCTCGGCAGGGCCGACGGGCGCCGCTGGTCGCTGGCCTCGCTGCCCTCCTCGGGCTATGGCACCAACACCCCCAGCTCCACCGTCTCGGTGAGGGGGGCGCGACCCCCGGAGCCCCCCGGGGGCCCTGCTGGGTCTGGGGGGGCCGTGCCGGGTCTGGGGGGGCCCTGCTGGGTCTGGGGGCGCCGGGGCGATGTGGGCTCCAAAGGGGGCTGGGGGTGACATGGGGGGCTCTGGGGGGTCAGGGGCGATTTGGGGGTCCCGAGGTGCGCTGACCCCACAGCCTGGGGGTCCCGGGGGTTTTTGGGGGTCCCTGTGCGGGCTGACCCGGGGGTCCCGGGGGATCCGGGGGTCCCGGGGGTGGTTTGGGGGTCCCGGGGGTGGTTTGGGGGTCCCGGGGGTTGTTGGGGGTCCCGGCGCGCTGACCCCCGGCCCCCGCAGTCCTCGTGCTCGTCGCAGGAGCGGCTGCACCAGCTGCCGGCCCAGCCCACGGCCGAGGAGCTGCGGTTCCTGTCCCGGCACTTCGGCAGCTCCGAGAGCCTCGCCGAGGAGGATGGGGGGGCCCGGGGGGGCGCGGCCGCCCCCAGACCCCGATCCCGCAGCCTCAGGTGGGACCCGGCTCCGGGGGGGGCACGGGGGAGGGGGATTGGGGGGAAATGGGGGGGAAATTGGGGAGAAATTGGGGGAATGGGGGGATTTGGGGGGGGGATTTGGGGGGGAATTGGGGGGATTTGGGGGGGAAATGGGGGGATTTGGGGGGGGATTTGGGGGAAATTGGGGAGAAATTGGGGGGGATTTGGGGGAAAATGGGGGGGATTTGGGGGGGATCACAGCAGGGATGGGGACAGCGGGGAGACACTGTGGGCTTAGAGAGGGGCTGGGATTTCGAGGGGAATTGGGGGCGATTTTGGGGGGGAATTTGGGGGGGATTTTGGGGGGAATTTGGGGGGGAATTTGGGGGATCACTGCGCGACTGGGGACAGTGGAGGGACACCCTGGATTTATGGAGGGGCCGGGATTTGGGGCTCGCCCAAGCTCGGGGACTCTGGGGCGACCCCGCGGCCATCAGGGGTGCAATGGGGGGGTCCTGGGGGCCCGGGGAGGGTGGGGGGAGGCCCTTCGGGGGTCCCGCCGGTGCCAGCTGCGCCCCCCCCGTCCCAGCCCCGGGCGCTCGCCCTCGTCCCACGACAACGAGATCGTGATGATGAACCACGTGTACAAGGAGAGGTTCCCCAAGGTGGGGCTGGGGGCACCCGGGGGGCTGGGGGTGGCCATGGGGGCGGTTATGGGGCTGGGGGTGGCCATGGGGGTGGTTATGGGGGTGTGGGGTGGTCATGGGGGCGGTTATGGGGTCTGGGGGAGGTTGTGGGGTGGCCGTGGGGTGGCTATGGGGTCTCAGGGTGCCTGTGGGGTGCTATGGGGTCCCTATGGGGTCACCACGGGGTCACCACGGGGTCTCTGGGGTGCCATGGGGTCACCATGGGGTCACCATGGGGTCACTATGGGGTCAGTCTGGGTCACCCTGGGGTCCCCACAGGGTCTCTGGGGTGCCATGGGGTCACCCTGGGATCACCATGGGTTCACTATGGGGTCCCCATGGGGTCTGGGGTCACCCTGGGGTCACCGTGGGGTCACTGTGGGGTCTGGGGTCACCCTGGGGTCACCGTGGGGTCACCCTGGGGTCACCCCGGGGTCACCATGGGGTCACCATTCACTCCCCCCGGTGTCCCCCAGGCCACGGCGCAGATGCAGGAGCGCCTGGAGGAGTTCGTGCGCGGCTGCGGCCCCGGGGGGACGCCCCTGGCCGACGGCGCCCTGAGCTTCATCCAGCACCAGCTGGTGGAGCTGGCCCGGGACTGCCTGGCCACGGCCCGGCACGGCCTCATCACGGCCGGGTACTTCTGCGAGCTGCAGGAGAGCATGGAGAGGCTGCTGCAGGACGTGAGGGGACACCGGGGACACCTGGGGACAGGGGGGGACAGGGGGGGACAACGCTGGACAGTGAGGGGCCAAAGGGGGCAAAAATGGGGGCCAGCGGGGGCCAGAAAGGACCAAGGGGACCCTGTGGAACCCAATGGGGTCGGGAGGGACTGAGCAGGGACCGGGGGGACCCCCAGGCGCCCCCTGGGCCCCCCAAATGTCCCCCCCGTGTCCCCTCAGGCCTACGAGCGCTCCGAGTCGGAGGAGGTGGCCTTCATCACGCAGCTGGTGAAGCGGCTCCTCATCATCATCTCCCGGCCCGCGCGCCTGCTCGAGTGCCTGGTGAGCCCCGCACCTGCGTCCCCTCACCTGTGCCTGGGTCCCCTCACCTGTCCCTCCGTCCCCTCACCTGTCCCTGCGTCCCCTCACCTGTCCCTGCGTCCCCTCACCTGTCCCTGGGTCCCCTCACCTGTGCCTGGGTCCCCTCACCTGTCCCTGTGTCCCCTCACCTGTCCCTGTCCCTCTCTCACCTGTGCCTGCGTCCCCTCACCTGTCCCTGCGTCCCCTCACCTGTGCCTGGGTCCCCTCACCCGTCCCTGTGTCCCCTCACCTGTCCCTGTCCCTCTCTCACCTGTCCCTGTCCCCTCACCTGTGCCTCCGTCCCCTCACCTGTCCCTGGGTCCCCTCACCTGTCCCTGTCCCTCTCTCACCTGTCCCTGTGTCCCCTCACCTGTGCCTGGGTCCCCTCACCTGTCCCTGCGTCCCCTCACCTGTCCCTGGGTCCCCTCACCTGTGCCTGCGTCCCCTCACCTGTCCCTGGGTCCCCTCACCTGTCCCTGTCCCTCTCTCACCTGTCCCTGTCCCTCTCTCACCTGTCCCTGTCCCTCTCTCTCCTGTCCCTGTCTCCTCACCTGTCCCTCTCTCACCTGTCCCTCACCTGTCCCTGTCTCCCCTGTCCCTGTCCCTCTCTCACCTGTCCCCTCCCCTGTCCCTGTCCCTCTCTCACCTGTCCCTGTCCCTCTCTCACCTGTCCCTGTCCCCTCACCTGTCCCTCTCTCACCTGTCCCTCTCTCACCTGTCCCTGTCTCCCCTGTCCCTGTCCCTCTCTCACCTGTCCCTCACCTGTCCGCAGGAGTTTGACCCCGCGGGGCTGTCGCAGCTGCTGGGCCGGGCCGAGGGGCCCCTGAGAGCCGACACCCCCCGGTACCTGCTGAGGCAGCTGGGCCGGGCCCGGGGGGCGCGCGCAGGTACGGGGGGACAGGTGTGGGGACAGGGACGGGTACAGGGGGACAGGGACAGGTACAGGGGGGACAGGGACAGGTGTGGGGACAGGGACAGGTGTGGGGACAGGGACAGGTACAGGGGGGACAGGTGTGGGGGGATAGGTATGGGGACAGGTGTGGAGCAGGGGGTTCAGGACAGGTGTAGGGACACAGGCAGGTATGAGGGGGCACACCTGTGACCCTGCTGTCCCCTCACACGCCTGTGCCACACCTGTGACCCTGCTGTCCCCTCACACGCCTGTGCCACACCTGTGACCCTGCTGTCCCCTCACACACCTGTGCCACACCTGTGTCCCTGCTGTCCCCTCACACACCTGTGCCACACCTGTGTGTGTCCCCCCCCCCCAGACATGCTGCACCTGGAGGAGCCCGACAGCAGCGGCACCAACACGCCCGAGCCCGAGGAGGGGGCTGAGGTGGGCCCTGCCCCCCGTGTCCCCCCCAGTGTCCCCCACAATGTCACCTGTGCCCCCCCCCAATGTCACCTGTCCCCCCCACGCCCCCAGGGCCGCGCTGCCGCCCCCCGGCCCAAGGAGCCGCCAGGTGAGAGCGACTTCGAGACCATCAAACTGATCAGCAACGGCGCCTACGGGTGAGGGGGCCGGGGGTCCCGGGGAGGGGTCCTGGGGGTCCCGGGGGGGTCTCAGCCTCACCCGTCCCCTCCCCAGCGCGGTGTACCTGGTCCCGGTGATCCTGGTGATCCCGGGGGGGTTCCCGGTGATCCCGGGGGGGTTCCCGGCAGTCCCAGGGGTCCTTCCCTCACCTGTCCCCCCCCCGGCAGCGCGCTGTACCTGGTGCGGGGGTCTCAGTGATCCCGGGGGTCCCGGGGGTCCCTCCCTCACCTGTCCCCCCCCCGGCAGCGCGGTGTACCTGGTGCGGGGGTCCCGGGGGTCCCGGTGATCCTGGGGGGGTCCCGGGGGTCCCGGGGGTCCCGGGGGTCCCTCCCTCACCTGTCCCCCCCCGGCAGCGCGGTGTACCTGGTGCGGGGGTCCCGGTGATCCCGGGGGGGTTCCCGGTGATCCCGGGGGGTCCCGGGGGTCCCGGGGGTCCCTCCCTCACCTGTCTCCCCCCGGCAGCGCGGTGTACCTGGTGCGGCACACGGCCACGCGGCAGCGCTTCGCCATGAAGAAGATCAACAAGCAGAACCTGCTGCTGCGGAACCAGGTGCACCAGGCCTTCGTGGAGCGCGACATCCTCACCTTCGCCGAGAACCCCTTCGTGGTCAGCATGTTCTGCTCCTTCCAGACCCGCCGCCACCTCTGCATGGTCATGGAGTACGTGGAAGGTGAGGCCGCGCCTCGCGATACGGGGCGGGGAGTGGCGATACGGGGCGGGGAGTGGCGATACGGGGCGGGGCGTCACGATATGGGGATGGAGATGGGGATATGGGGCGGGGCGTCGTGCTATGGGGCGGGGCTTTGGGATATGGGGCTGGGTATTGGGATATGGGGTGGCATGTCACGATATGGGGATGAAGATGGGGATATGGGGATGGATGTCATGATATGGGGTTGGGTGTCGGGATATGGGGCCGGGTGTTGGGATACAGGGATAGGTGTTGGGATATGGGGTGGCATGTCATGATACAGGGATGGAGATGGGGATATGGGGATGGATATCACGATATGGGGTTGGGTGTCGGGATATGGGGCGGGATGTCACGATACGGGGATGGAGATGGGGATATGGGGCTGGGTATTGGGATATGGGGATGGATATCATGATACGGGGCAGGATGTCACGATACGGGGCGGGATGTCACGATACGGGGATGGAGATGGGGATATGGGGATGGATATCAGGGTATGGGGTTGGGTGTCGGGATATGGGGTTGGGTGTCACGATACGGGGCGGGATGTCACGACAGGGGGCGGGATGTCACGATAGGGGATGTGGGGCCGGGCACCGCGGTGACGGCGGTGCCGTGCCCAGGCGGGGACTGCGCCACGCTGCTCAAGCACATCGGGGCGCTGCCCCTGGAGCTGGCCCGGCTCTACTTCGCCGAGACCGTGCTGGCGCTGGAGTACCTGCACACCTACGGCATCGTGCACCGCGACCTCAAACCCGACAAGTGTGTGCTGGGGGGGTCACCTGGGCCCCGCCCCCTCACCTGGGCCCCGCCCCGCTCATCTGGGCTCACCCCGCCCACCTGGGCCCCGCCCTACCCACCTGGGCCCCGCCCCCTCACCTGGCCCCGCCCACCTGCAGCCTCCTGATCACCTCTCTGGGCCACGTGAAGCTGACGGATTTCGGGCTCTCCAAGATGGGGCTGATGAGCCTGACCACCAACCTGTACGAGGGGCACATGGAGAAGGACGCGCGCGAGTTCCGCGACAAGCAGGTGGGTGCTCAGGTGGGCCAGGTGTGCCCGGGTGTGTGCCAGGTGTGCCTGGGTGAGTGCTGCAGGTGGGCCAGGTGTGCACAGGTGTGTGCCAGGTGTGCCTGGGTGAGTGCTGCAGGTGGGCCAGGTGTGCACGGGTGGGTGCCACAGGTGTGCCCAGGTGTGTGCCAGGTGTGCCCGGGTGTGCCAGGCGTGCCCAAGTGGATGCTCGGGTGTGTCCGGGTGTGCTCAGGTGTGCTCAGGTACGCCCAGGTGTGCTTGGTGGGTGACACAGGTGTGCTCACGTGGATGCCCAGGTGGGTGCCAGGTGCGCCCAGGTGTCCAGGTGTGCCAGGGCAGGACAGGGCCGGGGAGCTGGGTGTGCCTGCAGCAGCTCAGGGCCACGTCCCTGCTGAGCCCACCTGTCCCCACGTGTGCCCAGGTGTGCGGCACGCCCGAGTACATCGCCCCCGAGGTGATCCTGCGCCAGGGCTACGGCAAGCCCGTGGACTGGTGGGCCATGGGCATCGTCCTCTACGAGTTCCTGGTGGGCTGCGTGCCCTTCTTCGGGGACACGCCCGAGGAGCTTTTCGGGCAGGTGATCTCAGGTACGGACACGGGGACATGGGGGGGACACGGGGCAGGTGACCTCAGGTACGGACATGGGGACATGGGGGGGACACGGGGGGGACACAGGGCAGGGGACCTCAGGTATGGACATGGGGACACGGGGGGACACAGGGGACATGGGGAGACACAGGGGGGACACAGAGCAGGTGACCTCAGGTACGGACATGGGGACATGGTGGGGGGGACACAGGGGACATGGGGGGACACAGGGCAGGTGATCTCAGGTACGGACATGGGGACACAGGGGGGACACAGGGCAGGTGATCCCAGGTATGGACATGGGGACATGGGGGGGACACAGGGGACATGGGGGGACACAGGGCAGGTGATCCCAGGTACGGACACGGGGACACGGGGGGGACACAGGGGAGGTGATCCCAGGTATGGCCCTGGGGACACAGGGCAGGTGATCGATCCCAGGTACAGTGTCTGTGCTCAGCTGTCCCCTCTGTGTCCCCCCCGCTGTGTCCCTTCTGTGTCCCCTCTGTGTCCCCTCCGTGTCCCCCCCCGTGTCCCCCCGTCCGTGTCCCCCCAGACGAGATCCTGTGGCCCGAGGGGGACGAGGCGCTGCCCCCGGACGCTCAGCACCTCATCTCCTGCCTGCTGCAGCCGGACCCGCTGCGGCGCCTCGGGGCAGGTGAGACTGAGCCCCCCGAGCCCCCCGAGCCCCCCCCGGTACCCCCGGGCCCCCCCCGGGCCCCCCGTGACGGGCGGTGCCGCGCAGGGGGCGCTCAGGAGGTGAAGGCTCACGGATTCTTCGCCACCCTCGACTGGACGGGGCTGCTGCGGCAGAAAGCCGAGTTCGTGCCGCACCTGGAGTCCGAGGAGGACACGAGCTACTTCGACAGTGAGTGAGGGAGGGACCCCCGGCACCCCCGGGACCCCCGCGGGACCCCCCGGACCCACCACGGGATCCCCACTTGGGGACGTCCCTGGGGCTCCCCTTGGATCAGCCCCGGGAGCCTCCCTGGGACCCCCAGAACCCCCTGGAACATCCCAGAACCACCTGGAACATCCCGGGACCCCCTGGAACACCCCAGGACCCCCTGGAACATCCCGAGACCCCCTGGAACATCCCGGGACCCCCTGGAACATCCCGGGACCCCCAGCCCCCCCCAGCTGTGCCCCCCCCAAACACCTGAGACCCCCCCTCACACCTGTCCCCCCCCCCCCAGCGCGGTCGGACAGGTACCCCCACGTGACGTCGTACGAGGACGAGGACACGACCGAGGACGAGCCCGTGGAGATCCGGCAGTTCTCGTCCTGCTCGCCGCGCTTCAGCAAGGTGGGGCCGGGCCCGGGTGTGCCCAGGGGTGCCCGGGGGTGCCCGGGGGTGCCCGGGGGTGCCTGGGGGTGCCCAGGTGCGCCCAGGTGTGAGCAGGGGCCCTCCCGCAGGTGTACAGCAGCCTGGAGCAGCTCTCGCAGGAGCCCAAGGCCAAGGGGCGCCCGCGGGACGAGGGGAGACGGGACGGCTTCGCCCGGGAGCGCGGCTGGAGAACCGGATCACCGGAGCTGTGCGAGCCGGGGGGGCCCGGGGGGGTGCCGGGGGGTCCCGGGTGGTCCCAGGGGGCTCGGGCGGTCTCGGGGGGTACCGGGGGGTACCGGGGGGGTCCCGGGGGGGCTCGGGGCTGCACGGGGGTTCCCTCACGCCCGTCCCGGCCGTGTCCCCGCAGGAAGCACCGCTCGGCGGGCGCACCGGGCGAGGGGGGGGCGCCGCCCCCCGAGGGCGAGGGCAGCCCCCCCCCGGGCGCGCGCCGCCGCTTCTCGGCGCTGCTGGAGCCGCGCCCCGCGCCCCCCCCCGAGGAGCGGCCGAGCCCCCCCCGCAACGGAGCCCCCGACGGGACCCCCGAGGAGCCGCCGGGTGAGTCCCGGGAAGGTGGGGAGGGGTCTCCGGTAAATCTCGGGAAGGTGGGGAGGGGTCTCCGGTGAGTCCCGGGGATGTGGGGAGGGGTCTCCGGTGAGCCCCCGGTCCCTTCACCGCCCCGTGTTGTGTCTCCCCCCCCCCCCCGGTAGCGGAGCGAGGCCCGCGGGGCCCGGAGCCGCCCCCCCCCCGCACCGAGCTGGGGCTGCGGCGGCCGCGGCACCCGGGGGTGGCCCCCGCCGAGCCTGGCGGCGACAAACGGAGCCCCCGCGCCCCCGGCAAGGTCACCAAGTCGGCGTCGGCCACAGCGCTGTCCGTCATCATCCCCAGCGGTGGGTGACACCCCCGGGACCCCCCAAATCCACCCGAGACCCCTCCCCGGGGAGCCCAAATACCCCCGGGACCCTCCCCGGGAACCCAAATCCCCCCGGGACCCCAAATCCCCCCGGAACCCCCCTAAAGGACCCTCCCCAAAGGACCCCAAACACCCAGGGTCCTCACGGGAGGGGGGCTGGGGGTCTCCCTTGGGGGTTCTGTGGGTGTTGGGACCCCCAGTCCCACGGGTGGGGGGGGTCCCCGGTCCCGGGGCTGTCCCTGGTGCCCTGTGGGCTCTGGGGTCTCCCGGGGGTGTTTTTTGGGGTGTCCCCGGTCTCGTGGGCGTCCCCGCTCTCCCCGCGGTGTTTTTGGGGTATCCCGGGGTGTCTTTGGGGTGTCCCTGCGGTGGATTTGGGGTGTCCCCGCGGTGGTTTTGGGGTGTCCCCGCGGTGGGTTTGGGGTGTCCCCGCGGTGGGTTTGGGGTGTCCCCGCGGTGTTTTTGGGGTGTCGCTCAGCGGGCTCTGGGGGCGCAGGGGAGGCGCCCGGCTCGTCCCCGCTGGGCAGCCCGATGTCGCCGCGCTCGCTCTCCTCGGACCCCTCGTCGCGGGACTCGTCCCCGGGCCGGGAGCTCGCCCCGGCCGTGGCGGCGCCGCCGCGCTCGCCCATCGCCATCCCCCGGCCCGGCAAGAAATTCGGCTTCACCCTGAGAGCCATCCGCGTCTACCTGGGCGACAGCGACGTGTACAGCGTGCACCACGTCGTCTGGGTCAGGGACACGGGGGGGACACTGGGGACACGGGGGGACACGGGGTGACATGGGGACACTGGGGACACACAGGAGGACACGGGGACAGCAGATTTTTGGGGTGGGTAGCAGCGCCCGACAGGTCAGGGACAGGGACATGGACGGGTTGGGGACAAGGGGGGACAGGTGGGGGTGGCAGCGCCCAGTGTCATTTGGGTCGGGGGACACGGAGGGACCTGTGGGGACACAGCAGGACACGGGAGGACGTGCGGGGGACCGGTGGGGGGTGCGGGGTGAGGCGATGCGGGTGCGTTGTGTGGGTGACCCCGGTTTGGGGGACACGGGAGGGGTTCCGGGGGTCCCGTGCCCCGTGGGTGACCCCGGTTTTGGGGCGCAGCACGTGGAGGAGGGCGGCCCCGCGCAGGAGGCCGGGCTGTGCGCAGGGGACCTGATCACGCACGTGAACGGGGAGCCGGTGCACGGGCTGGTGCACACCGAGGTGGTGGAGCTCATCCTCAAGGTGGGGGCGCCGGGGGGGCTCGGGGGTCACAGGGGTCAGAGGTTTGGGGGGTCGTGGGTCACGGCAGGGTCATGGCAGGTCAGCCACGACCAGGGGGTGAGCCCCGGTGGCGGGGGGGGGGGGGTGTTGGGGGTCCCCCCCCCGTGACCCTCTGTCGCCCAGAGCGGGACCAAGGTGCTGGTGACAACGACGCCGCTGGAGAACACCTCGATCCGCCTGGGCCCCGCGCGGCGCCGCAGCGCCCGCGCCAAGATGGCCCGGAGGAACCGGCGGGGGGGCACCGGGAGCGGCCACGAGAGGTGGGCCCGGGGCGCGGGGGGCGCGGGGGGCACCGGGAGGCTCGGCGGTGCTGACGGTCCTCCCGGCCGCCAGGCGGCGCAGCGCGCTGTTCCGGCACCTGGCGCGCCAGGCCTCGCTGCTGCACACGAGCCGCTCGCTGACGTCACTGAGCCGCTCGCTCTCCTCCTCCGACTCGCTGCCCGCCTCCCCCACGCACGCGCGGGCGCGCGACCCCGGTAAGGGGCGGGGCCAAGGGAGGGGGCGGGGCCAAGAGCAACGGGGGCGGGCGTTACCGGGAAAGGGGCGGGGGCTCGGGAACGGGGCCCGGTGCCCGATGCCCGGTGCTCAATGCCCGGTGCTCGATGCCCGGTCCTGGTGCTCGGTGCCCAGTCCCGTTCCCCGCACCCTGACCCCGTTCCCCGCAGGGGCCTCCCCGCCCAGCAGCTCTCCGGGCTCCAGCGCTCCGCCGTCGCCGGCGGGGCCGCACCTGCGGCCGAGCTCCCTGCAGGGGCTGTCGCCGAAGCTGCAGCGGCAGTACCGGGCGGCGCGGTGCCGCTCCGCCGGCAGCATCCCGCTCTCGCCGCTCGCCCACACGCCCTCGCCGCCCGCCGCCTCGCCGCCCGCCTTCCCCGCCAAGCTGCACCCCAAGGCCGCCGAGTCCCCGCGCCTCGCCCGCCGCGGGCTCCCCGAGAAGGCGGCGCCGGGGCCGCCCCGCAAGCTGGGGCTGGAGCCGCCCCGCAAGGACTTCCCGGCCGAGCCGCCGCTGCAGAGCTTGGCCGAGTGGGACGGCGAGGGCCCGGCCGAGCCGCCGCCGCCGCCCGCGGCGCCCGCCCGCCGCCTGGGCCGGCAGGAGCTGCCGCTGCTGCTCGGGGGCCCCCCCGGGCCGGAGCCGCCGCCGCCGGGAGGGGAGGAGCCCGAGCGGGGGGCGCGGGGCCCGCCCAAGGCGCTGAGCCCGGTGCAGGAGCACGAGCGCGGGGCGGCGGCCCCGGTGCCCATCGTGGTGGTGGGGCCCGGTGCGACCCCCGGGGACCCCCGGAGCGCCGCGGGCCCCCCCGGGCGCTGAGCTTGACCCGAGCCCCCCCGCCCCGGAGCCCCGGTTGTAAATAGGGGGGGGCACCCCGGGACCCCCAGGCATGCGGGGGTCGCGCCCCCCGCCCCTCCCCGCGTACGCCAAGGGTTAATACTGTGACACCCCCCCGTGTGACGTCACCGACCCGGCACCCGCCCGGTGTGATGTCATCGACCCGGACAATCCCCCCCCCCCCAGGGCGACGCCCCTCTCCCCCTCTCCCTCCCCCCCCCCCCCCGGTCTCCCGTTTGCCCCCGGTTTTGGCTCCCGGTGATGACGTCACAGCACCCCTGTCACGGGAGGGGCACGGGCGCTGCTCTGATGTCACGGGGGGCGGGGATCGTGACGTCATATATCGATCATGACGTCACGGCCGCAGCGGGATCGATGATGTCACGGCCGTGGCATCACCGGTGGCATTTGAGTGGTGACATCACGGCCGTGACGTCACCGAAGGCGTGAGGGCGGTGACGCCGCAGCTGCAGTGACAACCGTGTGGCGGAGGGGGCGACGCCCGGGTTCCACCCGGTGCTGACGTCACACCAGGGCCAGCCCGGCCTGTGACATCACCACCCCCTCCCGTGACATCATCACAGTCCCCTCCCACCCCCCCCCCCCGTTCTCGCTATGCAAACGCCCCCCGGGCCGGGGGCGCCGGGGGGGCCCCGGGGACCAATAAAGGCTGTACAGCACCGAGCCGCGGCCGTGCTTCGGGGGGGACACCGGGGGGACACCGGGGGGACACCGGGGCGGGGGGACAAGCGTCATGGCGGGCGGCCACCGCCCACGGACCCCCGGGACCCCCCGGGAGGGGTTTGGGGGTGTCACGGCCCCGAGATCCCCCTCCCGAGCCCGGACACTCACGGGTTAACGTCGGTGGGTGTTTTTCCCGCCACGCCCCCGCCACGCCCCCCCCACCCCCCGTGACGTCACGGCTCTACCGGGTCCGTTCGCCGCCGCTGAGCCCGAACGGTCCGGGGGGCACCGGGGGGGCCTTGGCGGCTGTTGCGGGGATTTCGGGGGGTCGGGGCCCTCTCGGGGAGCTCTTGGGGGGAATTGGGGCGCAAGGCGGGGGGGCCCGGTGGTCTCTGGAGTGAACTGGGGGTGCTCGGGGGGGATTTGGGGGTTCAAAGGGGGTCTCTGGGGGAATTGGGGCTCCAAGGGGGGTCTCTGCCTGGATTGGGGGGTTCAAGGGGGGTCTCTGCGGGAATTGGGGTTTAAGGGGGGATCAGGAGGGAATTGGGGAGTTCAAAGGGGGTCTCTGGGGGAATTGGGGGTGCCCGCGGTGATCCCCGGGGGTCGCTGACCCCGCCGTGTGCCCCCAGCCCCCCATGGCGCTGCGTTTGGCCGCCCGCCTGTCGCGCCCGGCCCGGCCCGGTGTCCGGTGGGGGGGCACCGGGACCCCCCGCGCACAGGGTGAGTGGGAGGGGGGGGCGAGAGGACCGGAACACCCCCCCCCCCCCCAGGACCCCCCCCCGGGATTGGCAGCGACGGGGGGGACACCGCGAGCCCCCGGTGCTGACCCCAACGGGAGGGGGGACACCGCGAGTCTCCGGTGCTGCCCCCCCCCCTTTCCCGGTGTTCCCGCCCTTTCCCGGTGCTGCCCCCCCTTTCCCGGTGCTGCACCCCCCCTCTCCCGGTGTTCCCCCCCCTCTCCCGGTGCTGCCCCCCCTTTCCCGGTGTTCCCGCCCCTCTCCCGGTGCTGACCCGCCCCTCCCGGTGCTGCCCCCCCTTTCCCGGTGCTGCCCCCGCTTTCCCGGTGTTCCCCCCCTTTCCCGGTGTTCCCCCCCTCTCCCGGTGTTCCCGCCCCTCTCCCGGTGTTCCCCCCCCTTTCCCGGTGTTCCCCCTCTCTCCCGGTGTTCCCCCCCCCCTCTCCCGGTGCTGCCCCCCCTTTCCCGGTGCTGCCCCCCCCTCTCCCGGTGCTGCCCCCCCTCCTCTCCCGGTGTTCCCCCCCCTCTCCCGGTGCTGCCCCCCCCCTTTCCCGGTGCTGCCCCCCTGTCCCGGTGTTCCCGCCCCTCTCCCGGTGCTGACCCGCCCCTCCCGGTGCTGCCCCCTGCCCAGCCGCCGCCCCGTTCGACTGGCAGGACGCGCTGGGGCTCGAGGCGCTGCTGAGCGCCGAGGAGCGGCTGCTGCGGGACACGACGCGCAAGTACTGCCAGGAGCGGCTGCTGCCCCGCGTGCTGCACGCCAACCGCCACGAGGGTACCCCAAAAACCGCCCCCCCAAGCGCCCCCGCGCTGCCCGACCCCCCCCGGTACAGCCCCAGAGCCCCCAGAGCCCCCAAGCGCTTCCAGAAGCCCCCGGGGCCGCTCCCCACCAGGGTACCACAGCTGCCCCCCAATGTCCCCGAGTGTCCCCCCCAAACTTGGCTGACCCCCCCCATTCACCCCTGAGCTCCCTCAGGATCCTTCCTGTGCCTAAAATGGGGGGTTTTGGTACCCCCAAAAGCCCCCGGCCCCCCAAAACCCCCCCAAATCTCCCTGACTCCCCAGACTCCCTCCAACACCCCCCAAATCCTCTCCCCCCTCCCCTCCTGCAGGCCCAGGTGTGGGGGACCCCCAGATTCACCCAGGGGGGTCCCCCCGCTGTCGTCCCCCCCCTGACCCCCACCTTGCCCCCCCAGTCTTTGACCGGGAGATCGTGACTGAACTGGGACAACTGGGGCTGCTGGGCCCCACCATTCAAGGTCAGGGGGACGTGGGGACCCCCGGCGGGGATTTGGGGACACAACGGGGGGGGCGTGGGTGGTCAGGGACTCCCCCTGGGGTGCTCAGGGGGTGCTCAGGGGTGGGGGACGGCTCTGGGGGGGGCTTTGGGGGTCAGGGAGGGGGTTTGGGGGCTCTGTGCGGGGACCTGGGGGGGCTGGCGGGGGCAGTTTTGGGGGTGACACTGGGGATTCGGGGGATGGCGCTGGGCCCAGGGTGGGGCTGTGTGTCAGGGCAGGGTCCTGGAGGGGTCCTGGGTGACCCCGGGGGTCTCTGAGTGACCCTTGAGGGGTCCTGGGTGACCCCGGGGATCCCTGTGTGACCCTTGAGGGGTCCTGTGTGACCCGGGGGTCCCTGTGTGACCCTTGATGGGTCCCTGTGTGCCCACTGTGACCCCGGGGGTCCCAGTGTGACCCCTGAGGGGTCCCCGTGTGACCCGGGGGTCCCTGGGTGACCCTTGAGGGGTCCTGGGTGACCCCGGGGATCCCTGTGTGACCCTTGAGGGGTCCTGTGTGACCCCAGGGGTCCCTGTGTGACCCTTGAGGGGTCCCCGTGTGACCCAGGGGTCCCCGTGTGACCCTTGAGGGGTCCCTGTGTGACCCGGGGGTCCCTGGGTGACCCTTGAGGGGTCCCTGTGTGACCCGGGGGTCTCTGGGTGACCCTTGAGGGGTCCCCGTGTGACCCTTGAGGGGTCCCCGCAGGGTACGGCTGCGCGGGCACCACGTCGGTGGGCTACGGGCTGGTGACGCGGGAGCTGGAGCGGGTGGACAGCAGCTACCGCTCGGTGCTCAGCGTGCAATCCTCGCTGGTCATGTACCCCCTGTGGGCCTACGGGACCCCCGCCCAGCGCGAGCGCTTCCTGCCCCGCCTCGGTGAGACCCCCGCGGGGGCAGGGGCGGCTCGGGGGGCGTTTGGGGGGGCAGGAGGCAGCACCGAGGGGCTTGGAGGAGGAACGGGGGGCACAAGGGGAGCAGTGGGGTGCTTGGGGCGTCCCCAGGGTGCCCCTGACGCCCCCTCCCCAGCTCGGGGGGGCGTTTGGGGGGGCGGGAGGCAGCACCGAGGGGCTTGGAGGAGGAACGGGGGGCACAAGGTGAGCTGTGGGGTGGTTGGGGTGCCCCTGACGCCCCCTCCCCAGCTGGGGGATGTGGGCGGAGGGGCAGAGGAGCGTTTGCGGGGGGTTTGGAGGAGGAACGGGGGGCACAAGGGGAGCGGTGGTGCCCGGGGAGCCCCTGACGCCCCCTCCCCAGCGCGGGGGGAGCTCGTGGGGTGCTTTGGGCTGACGGAGCCCAACCACGGGAGCGACCCGGGGCGGATGGAGACGCGGGCACGGCACAACCCCAGCGCCGGCACCTACACCCTGCGCGGCTCCAAGACCTGGTGAGCCTCGGAATTGGGGTCAGGGGGACACGGGGGACCCCCAGGGCTGCCCCGTGACCCTCCCTGCCCTCCCCAGGATCACCAACTCGCCCATCGCCGACCTGTGCGTGGTGTGGGCCCGCTGCGAGGAGGACGGGCGGGTCCGGGGCTTCCTGGTGGAGCGCGGGACCCCCGGGCTCAGCACCCCCAAAATCGAGGGCAAGTTCTCCCTGCGGGCCTCGACCACCGGGATGATCCTGCTAGATGACGTGGAGGTGCCCGAGGAGAACGTGCTGCCCAACGCCGAGGGGCTGGCGGTAAGGGGGGAGCCAGGGCATCCCCCCCCGGTGGGATGGGAGGGATCCCGGTGGGATGAGGAGGGTCCCGGTGGGATGAGGAGGGTCCCGGTGGGATGGGAGGGGTCCCGGTGGGATGGGAGGGGTCCCGGTGAGATGAGGAGGGTCCCGGTGGGATGGGAGGGTCCTGGTGGGATGAGGAGGGTCCTGGTGGGATGGGAGGGGTCCCGGTGGGATGGGAGGGCCCTGGTGAGATGAGGAGGGTCCCGGTGAGATGAGGAGGGTCCTGGTGGGATGAGGGGGGTCCCGGTGGGATGGGAGGGGTCCTGGTGAGATGAGGAGGGTCCCGGTGGGATGGGAGGGGTCCCGGTGAGATGAGGAGGGTCCCGGTGGGATGGGAGGGATCCCGGTGGGATGAGGAGGGTCCCGGTGGGATGGGAGGGGTCCCGGTGAGATGAGGAGGGTCCTGGTGGGATGAGGGGGGTCCCGGTGGGATGGGAGGGGTCCCGGTGAGATGAGGAGGGTCCCGGTGACACCCCCTGTCCCCCAGGGCCCCTTCGGCTGCCTGACCCAGGCCCGTTACGGCATCGCCTGGGGCGCGCTGGGCGCTGCCGAGGCCTGTCTGGAGACGGTGCGGCAATACGTGCTGGACAGGTAACGGGGGGCTGGGGGCGCTTTGGGGGGTCCCACGGCCCCCCGAGCCCTCAAGGCTCAGCGCCCCCCTGCCCTGGCGTGCAGGAAGCAGTTCGGGGGCCCGCTGGCCCGGAACCAGCTGGTGCAGAAGAAGCTGGCGGACATGGTGACGGAGATCACGCTGGGGCTGCACGCCTGCCTGCGGCTCGGCCGCCTCAAGGACGAGGGCAGGTGCGTGGCAGCGTCCCCAGCGGGGGCCCGGGGGCTCCTGGAGGGGCTCAGCGCGTCCCCGCCCGCGTCCCCACAGGGCCGCCCCCGAGATGGTGTCGATGCTGAAGCGGAACTCGTGCGGGAAGGCGCTGGGCATCGCCAGGGACGCGCGGGACATGCTGGGGGGCAACGGCATCTGCGACGAGTTCCACGTGATCCGGCACCTCATGAACCTCGAGGCCGTCAACACCTACGAGGGTACGGCGGGGAGGGGGGCGCGGGGGTCCCCCGGGGGTTCGGGGGGTCCCGCTGAGGCGTGGTGGTCCCCGCAGGCACCCACGACATCCACGCGCTGATCCTGGGCCGCGCCATCACCGGCATCCAGGCCTTTGCCCCGGCCAAGGGGACGTAGTGGGGACGTGGTGGCACCGGTGACACCGGTGGGGACCGGGTCTGCTCCTCGTGGGAAGGGATGTGAGGAGATGGCGGCGCCGACAGGACACGGCGTCGCCAAGCGGACCCAGGTATCCCCAGGAGGGATCCAGTGTCACTGACAGGACCCGGTGTCACCGGCCAGGCCTCGTGTCACCAACGGGACTCGGTGTCACCCCAACCAAATCCCGTGACACTGGCGGGACCTGGTGTCACCAAGCACAACTTGTGTTGTTGATGGGACCCAAGGCCACCAAGCAAACCTGCTGTCACCAACGGGACTCGGTGTCAGCGACAGGACTTGGTGTCACTCAGGGGACCCCACTGGTGCTGGGCGCCGTGTCCGGTGCCGTCCCGGTGCCTTCGCCATCCCCGTGGCCAATAAACGGTGGGACAGCCCCTCCATGCCAGCCCTGCTCGTCAGCGTTAATTGACCTGCCGGGACCCAGCTCTGCCCTCGGAGGAGGGGTCCCAGCCCATCACAGCCCCCCCATCGAGCTTTTGGGTCGGCTTCAGCCCTTTATTTGTTCCAACCACCAACATAAACAGCAACAGCAAAGCCCTTTGGGTCCAAAATGCCCTTTTGCAAAGCCCGGCACAGCGCCGTGGGTCTGGGGGTCCCGCTCAGGTCTGGGGGTGCCCTCAGGCCTCGGGCTGCAGGCAGAGCTCCTGATACGCCGCCTCCACGGTGCAGCAGACGCGGCGCAGCTCCGCCTGCGCCTCCTCCACGCGCTCCAGCACCTCGCCGAGCGCCTGCAGCCGCTCCTGGATCAGCCCGTTGTGGAAGCCGTAGCGGTGGAAGAGCCGCTCCTCCAGCTGCTCCGCCAGCTCCGAGACCTGCCCGAGCGGGGGCCGCGGCTCGTCCCGGCGCTGGCACGGCCGCCGTCCCCGGGGCCGGGGGGCAGCTGCGCCCGCCCGCGCTGGCACCGCTCCCGGCCTGGCCCGGCCGCCGCCAGCTGCGCCCCGGTAGCCGCAGCGCCGGTCGCGGTGGCCACCGAGCGCCGGGTCAGCGCGGGCCGCAGCTGCCGGGCCGGGCCGCCATCTGCGAGGGCAGCGTGGGGACAAGGGGGGGACACCAGGGGGACAGCGAGGGGACAGCGGGGGCCGCTGGAAGCGGGGCCGGAGGCAGCTGCGGCCGCCCCCGCGGGGGCTCGGGGGGCTCCCCCCGGCCGGGCTCCGCAGCTGCCTCCGCGGCCGGGCTCTGCCTCCCTTGTCCCGCCCAACCGGGCGGAATAACGCGGTCCCCCGCGCCCCGGGGGGAAGGAAGGAAGGGACCGCGGCGGCCGCTCCGCGCTTACCTTCAGCAGCAGGCTGCCCCTGACGCCGCTCAGCTCCGTGTGCGCTTCCTCGCGGCCGCTGTTGAGGCGGTCGAGCACGTCCTGCACCCGCTGCTGCAGCCCCTCCACGGCGGCGTCCAGCGAGGCGAACAAGGGCGAGGAGCGGGGACCCAGCGCTGGCCCCGCGCGCGGCCTCGGCCGGAACACGGGAGCCTCAGGAGGGGCGGGGGACAGCGCATGGAGCCCGCGGGGACAGGGACCCCATCGGGGCCTGGGATTGCGCAGGAACTGGGACTGCGTGAGGGGCATGGAGCCCGCGGGGACAGGGACCCCATCGGGGCCTGGGATTGCGCAGGAACTGGGACTGCGTGAGGGGCATGGAGCCCGCGGGGACAGGGACCCCATCGGGGCCTGGGATTGCACAAGGACCCCATTAGGGCCGGGGATGGCACAGGGACAGGGACCCCTGTGAGGAGCATGGAGCCCACAGGGACAGGGACCCCTTTATGAGGGGCACGGAACCCATGGAGACAGGGTGAGGGACATTTCTGCCCCATTAGGGCCATGGATCACACAAGGACAGGGACTGCCACCAGGGCTGTGCACCCTATCAGGGTCACAGGCCACAGGCATCGGGACAGGCTGGGGGGCCCTGCGGCAGCCCTGCCAGGCTCGTTAATTGAGAATTACCCTCTAATTAACGTGGTGACACGTGTGTCCCCCCTCCCTGCACTGCTCGTTGCATCCCCCCGCTCTTTTTTCTCCATTTTCACTCCAAAGGTGAAGGTGAAGGCGGTACCTGTCGGGTTTCTCGCCGGGGGGCTCGTCCTCCCCCAGCTCCGCCGCGAAGGGGCTCTCGCCCGCCGCCGCCTCCGGTTCGGGACCATCAGGCTTCTCCCGCGACATCCCGGCCCCGGGGGGCTGCAGGGGAAGGAGCCCCGAGCTGGGGCCGGGGTCCCGGGGTGGGCTGGGGGCACTAAGCCGGGCTCCGGCGGTGGGTTTGGGGCACTAAGCCGGGCTCGGGCCGGGGTCCCAGGTGGGTTCGGAGCACTTTGCCGGGCTCGGGCCGGTGCCCGTTCGGGGCCGTACCTGGGACCCTCGGCCGCCCCTCACCACATAGCCCTCACGGGGCTCTGCTGGGCGGGCACCGCCGCCGCCCAATCAGCGCCCGCCATTCACACCTCGGCGCTGCTGATTGGAATCTGAAGGGACCCCAAAGGATGATTGGCACCCGCGCGGGCCAATCGCTGGGCACGAAAAGGCAGTGGCGGGAAAGGCGCCCGGGTCCGGAGGTCCCGGGGGGATCTCGGGGGTCCCGGGGGGATCTCGGGGGTCCCGGGAGTGTTCCGGGCGGATCTCGGCTTCCCCAGCGCCTTGCGACGCCACAAGGTGACAATAAACACTCCCCAAACGGTTCCCTTCCCCAGCACACACACAGGCACCGCAGGACACTGGGCTTTATTTGGGGTGGGGACCCCTCCCCAAAATGAGGGGACCCCCGGGAGGGGGAGGTCACGCATCCAGGCGGCACATGGGGCTGTCGTAGACCATCTGCAGGTTGACGCGGTGCCCCACGAGCTCCCGGATGTTGTTGATGCCGTATTTGATCATGGTGGGTCTGGGGGAGGTGGGATGGGGAGGGTGTCAGTGGGGTGGGGGGGCTGGGATGGGCCCACACTGGGGTCCCCCCCCGCCCCAGAGGTGACCCCCACTCACCGCTCCAGCGAGAGCCCCCAGGCGATGACGGAGACGTTCTCGGGGAGCCCCATGGGCAGCAGCAGCTCGGGGCGGAAGACCCCCGAGTTCCCCACCTCCACCCACTTCTTCAGCCCTGGGGAGGGGGCGAGGAGGGCAAGTGAGGATCCCACGGACCTCCTCCCCATACTGGGGAGCGCTCAGACCCCCCTGCTCCAAACGGGGACCCCCCCAAGCTCACCCTCGTGGTAGCTGAACACCTCCATGCTGGGCTCGGTGTAGGGGTTGTAGGCGGGTTTGAAACGCAGCTGGGAGATCCCTGCGGGCACACCGGGGGTCAGGGGAGCGCCAGGTGGGTCTGGGGTCCCTCCCCAGCGCCCCCCGCGTACCCAGCTTGGTGAAGAACTGCCGCAGGATGCCCATGAGGTGGCCCAGCGTGAGCCCCCGGTCGGCCACCAGCCCCTCCACCTGGTGGAACTCGGCCAGGTGCATCGCGTCCAGGCTCTCGTTGCGGAACACGCGGTCGATGGAGAAATATTTCACCGGGCTGAACTTCTCCTGGTGGGGGAGAACAGAGCAGTGAGGGGGCAGGTGGGACCCCCAGACTGCCTCAGAACTGCTCTGATCCCCCTCAAATTGTTCCGGGCTTCCTAAACAATGCTGAGCATCCTACATTGGCTCTGAGCACCCCAAATCCCACTGACACCCCAAATCCCACTAATCCCCCGCAAAATCCCTCTGTTCTCCCTCATGGCTGTACGCCCCCAGACCCTGGCAAGGACCCCAAAGCCCCCAGACCCCCCCAGAGCCCCCAGACCCCCCCAGAGCCCCCAGACCTGCCGTGCCAGCTGGAACAGGGCACGGGCACTGGCTGACGTGGTGTGGGTCCTCAGCAGGTTCTTCTTTGCCTCCTCCACCTTCCACTCGTACCTGTACCTGGGGGGGGGGCACAAAGGGGGTTCAGGGGGGTGGGGGACACACGTGGGACCCCCCTGAGTCGCCCCCGGGGTCGGGGTCTCACCCCTGTGAGCCGTAGCCTCCCTGCGAGTGCACCTTCTTCACCTTGGAGCAGTAGCCAGGGGGCAACTGGGGGGCTTCGGCGGGGTCTGGGGACGGGGGGCAAAAAGGTGAGGGGGGTTCTGGGAGGCTTTGAGGGGCGTTTGTGGGGGCTTGTCAGAGGGATTTGGGGGGATCACAGGGGTGGGCAGGGGGGCTCTGGGGGGTTCAGAGGGGTGTGGGGTGGGCACGGGAGCTCGGGGGGCTTTGGGGAGAATCAGAGGGGTCCCGGGGGGGTCAGCAGGCCCCCGTGCCCCCCCCAGCACCCACCCAGCAGGAAGAAGGTGTCGTGCTGGTCGCGCGCCGGGTGCTGCTGCGGCTGGAAGAGCGCGTCGAAGTTCCAGAAGGAGCTCTCCACAAAGTTATCCGTGGGCATCTCCGTGAACCTGGGGGCCCACCGAGATTAACAGAGGGCGGGCAGGCTCCGTGGGCCCCCCTTCCTCCCCCAGAGCCCCCCACTCACCCCATCTCCAGGAAGATCTGGCGCAGCTCCGAGCGCACCTTGAGCAGCGGGTGCAGGTGCCCGCAGGCCGGGGGCAGCCCCAGCGAGGAGAAGTTGTAGGGTTTGAAGGGCAGCCGGCGCCAGGAGCCCCTGCAGGAGGGGCTGGGGGTCAGGGCAGGCCTGGGGGGGGGGTCCTGGGGGGGTTTTGGGGGGTCCTGGGGGGCACCTACGTGGCGATCATCTCCGGGGTGAGCTCGGTCTCCGGGCGCGCCACGGCCGTGCTGAAGGCGCTGCCCTTGCGGATCCAGAAGGATTTGAGGGTCCTGGGGGGGGCAAGGGGGGCGCTGGGGACCGCCAGAGCCTCACTGGCTGCTTTAATTAATGCTAATTTCATTAATGACCACCCTCACTTTCTCTATTTAACGTTTCACCCACGTGAGTTTTACACAGAGTCTTTAATTGGGGTGTTAGACTGTTAAAGTCTTGATTTTGCTGAATTAGTCTTCAGCAAATGAAACCAAAAGGGTCTGAAAATGGGGCAGAAAGGCCTCAAATTTATGCCACAACAAAGACAGAAAAATCAGCAAATACTGAGACAAACAAAAGGTTGGGAAATTGGATGTTCCCAACCAAAAACGACAATAAAAGGAGTAAAGAGAGGGATCAAACTGAAAACTGATTCACGAACACCCCACAGCACTAATTAACGAGAAGAACGGTGCAATTTAGGAGCGATAATTGTTAATTACTCGTGCCTCACTCACACTTCCAGCAGCAGCTTCCTCCTCTTGAGCTCTGAACGCTCCCGCTCGGGCAGGGCCCCCCCGGCCCTCACCTGGCCCAGGTGTTCCTGCACCGTGTCCTGCACCGAGGGCACCTGGGGGGGCACCACGGGGGCACCGCGGGTGGGCACGGCCCAACGGGGGACCCCCGGGGGGGAACAGGCCCCTCCCCAAACACTGCTGACTCCCAGGGAGCCCCGTTTGTCCCCCCAAGGATCACCCTCGTTCATGGAGACCCCCACCCATCCACCCCCAGCCTTCCAGGGACCCCCACCCATCCGCCCCCAGCCCTCCAGAGACCCCCACCCATCCATCCCCAGCCTTCCAGGGACCCCCACCCATCCATCCCCAGCCCTCCAGAGACCCCCACCCATCCATCCCCAGCCTGCTCCTCCCTCCCCGGGACACTCCCGGTAACCAGAGACCCCCAGACCCCTCCTCAGGGCACTCCCTGTTCCCAGCGACCCCCATCCATCCCCTCTTGGGCTGCTCCCGCTCCCCGGTGACCCCCGTGCCCCCTCCCCGGGACCTCCGCCGGTCCCCCCGGGCCACTCACGGCGCGGAACACGCGGGGCCCGCCGGCCGCTCCCTTATCGAGGCGCACCCACTTGTTGGCCATGGCCTTGCTGAAGCCCAAGGAGCCCCCGGGCAGCTTCTGCGGGCACAGAGCGGCCGTGAGGGGCGCGGCGGGGGCCGCCGGTGCCACCCCCCGGTGCCGCCGGTACCCACCATGGCCTCGGCCTGCGGCAGCCCCTCCTCGGGGAGGCTCCGGAACAGCCGCACCTCGGGGCTGCCGTCCCGCAGCACCTCCTCGCCCTCGGCGCTCAGCTCCCATCGCGTGGCCGTGCGCGCCTCCGCCTCGATCACCTGCACCGGGCACCGCCATCAGCGCGGCCGCCGCCGGTAACCGGGGCTGCCCCGCGCTCCCCTGGCCCCGCTGCCCGCACCTCGCCCAGCGCCTGGAGGCTTTTTACGGCGCCCACGAGCGTCTGGTGGTCCACACCGAGCTGGGCGGCGGCCTCGAGGCTGCAGAGCCCGTCCGGGGCCGCGGTCTGGTCCAGCCGCTCCAGCAGCCGCTCCGCCACGCTCGGCGCCATGGCCGGAAGTGATCCCGGGACAGCGGAAGTGCCGCACGGGGAGGATGGGGTTGTGTATCCGCCATCTTGGGTGTGGCGCAAAGCCCCGTGCCGGTCGTGCTGGGCGCCATGTTGGGTGTGGCAGGGGGCGCACAGGTGGCTGCGGGGGGCGCCGTGACGTCACGGCTGTGAGTAGTGACGTCATGCGGCGCGAAGCGGCTCCACTGCGGACTCCAGTTTGTTGATTAGGCCCAGAGCTTCCTTAGAGCAGCCCCCGGCCTGGGTTCACCTTCTTTGCATTCACACCTGCCGTGACAAAGCTTAACCAATGACATCATCCCCGCGTCACGGCGCTGTATGAAGTCAGAGGCGAGCAGGAGACCGCCCTACACCGCGTGTCCGTTCCTCCCTGCCCATAATCCCACTTTCCCCTTTATTTCCTCCCCCCCACACCCCACTCCCGGGCCTGTCCCTTTAAGAGCGCGCGCCCCCACGTGACCCCCGGAGCGAGGCGGGGGGCGGGGGGGCGTCTCCCTCGGAACGCGTGGTCGCTCCTCATTGGCCGCCGCGCTCAGCCAATGGGAAGCGGCCATCTGGGACGCCAACGTTCGGGGGCGCCGTCGCCGCCGGCGGGCGGGCGCTCGGCCAATGGGAGAGGGCCGCGCGCGGGCTGGGGCCAATGGCAGCGCGGCGGAGGCAGGGCGAGGGGCGGCGGGAGTATAAAAGGCGGCGGCACCTCCTCCCCCCTCCGCAGTGCCGGGCGGCGCCGGGCTGGGACGGACGGAACGAGTGTGCCCCGACCTCCCCCCGCCATGAGCCCCCTCAGCGTCCTCACCCCCGTCCTGCTCGGAGCCCTCCTGGCGGCCGCCGGCCCCACCCAGTTCTTCCGCGAGGAGTTCGGGGATGGAGGTGAGGGAGGGGCCGGGGCGGGGGTCGCTGAGGGCGGGGCCTGGGGGGGTGCTCCTGAGGTGAAGGGGTTGGGGGGGCGGTGCCTGAGGGGGCTGGGGGGAGTCTGAGGGGAGGCAGGAGGATGGGAGGACCCTCTGGTGTTTTGTGAGGGGAGAGAATGGAGGGGCCTTCCTATCTTTTCTGAAGGATCCTCCTGTGATCTGTGAGGGGAGAGAATGGGGGAGCCCCCTGTGACTCCTGAGGGGCGAAAGGCGGGGGGCCCCGTGGTGTTTTCTGAGGGGAGAAAATTGAGTGACCCCCCCTCCCTCCCCTTCCCGGTGTTCTGTGAGGGGAGAATGGAGTGATCCTCCTGTGCTCTTTAAAGAAAGAATGGGGGGATTTCTCTGTTCTGTGAGGGAAAAAAAAAAAATGAGGGGATCCTTCTGTGCTCTGTGAGGGGAGAATGGGGGGGGTCCTCTTGTGATCTCTGAGGAAAAAAAAGGAGGGGATCTTTATCTTTCTGTGCTCTGTGAGGGGAGAGAATGGGGGAGCCCCGTGTGCTCTTTGGGGTGACAGGGGACGCGGGAGCCACTCCTCAGGTGTGGGGGACAGGGAGGATGAGTGTGCTCAGGAAGGGCTCAGGGTCAGCCCTGGGCAGGCAGAGCAGGTGCACGAGCAGCAGGAAAAGGATTCTGAGGAATACAGCACCCACATGGGTGCTCCTGGGGGACTTTGCTTTCCTCTGCAACCCTAAAACCACCCAGCAAAGAGGCCTGCCCTGGGCTCCTGGTGGGGGCAGGAGGGGTTCGGGGTGCGGGGAGCCAGGCCCGCAGGAGCTCAGCGTGCTGGCCCTGCCCCCTGACAGACGCCTGGACCCGCCGGTGGGTGGAATCCAAGCACAAACCCGACTACGGGCGCTTCGTCCTCACCGCCGGCAAGTTCTACGGCGACGCCGAGAAGGACAAAGGTGAGCCGGGCTCCTGGCAGGCGGGGGAAGAGCTCCGGGCCGGGGTTTTTTCCCCCCACTTCCCCACCACGCCCCACATCCCCCCGCAGGGATCCAGACGAGCCAGGACGCCCGGTTCTACGCCCTGTCCTCGCGCTTTGAGCCCTTCAGCAACCGCGACAAGACGCTGGTGGTGCAGTTCACCGTGAAGCACGAGCAGAACATCGACTGCGGCGGCGGCTACGTCAAGCTCTTCCCGGCCAGCCTGAGCCAGGAGGACATGCACGGCGACTCCGAGTACAACATCATGTTTGGTGGGTGTCCCTCCTGCCTCCCAGACCCCTCAGGGTGGGCTCAGCCCCTCCCTGAATGCCCCCAGACCCCTTAGAGTGGGTTCAGCCCCTCCCTGTCCCCCCTGTGTCCCCCTCGAGGTGGGCTCAGCCCCTTCTCTGACCCCCTTAGAGTGGGCTCAGCCCCTTCCCTGACCCCATCAAGATGGCCTCAGCCCCTTCCTTGACCCCATCAGGGTGGGCTCAGCCCCTTCCTAACCTAACCCTAACCCTAACCCTAACCTCCCCTGTGTCCCCCCAGCCCCCTCAGGGTGGGCTCACCCCCTCAGTGACCCCCAATGTCCCCCCCAGGCCCCGACATCTGCGGCCCCGGCACCAAGAAGGTTCACGTGATCTTCAACTACAAAGGCAAGAACGTGTTGATCAACAAGGACATCCGCTGCAAGGTGGGTCTGGGGGGCTTTGGGGGTCCTGCTGTCCCCTTTGGGGGGGTGTCCAGCCCTGCTGAGCCCCCCCCCCGTGCCCCCCAGGATGACGAGTTCACCCACCTGTACACGCTGGTGCTGCGGCCCGACAACACCTACGAGGTGAAGATCGACAACGCCCGCGTGGAGTCGGGGAGCCTGGAGGAGGATTGGGATTTCCTGCCCCCCAAAAAGATCAAAGACCCCGAGGCCAAGAAACCCGACGACTGGGACGAGCGGGCCAAGATCGATGACCCCGAGGACACCAAGCCCGAGGTGGGGAGAGGGGGGCTTTGAGGGGTCTTTGGTGGAGCCCTGAGGGGGATTTGGGGGCCTGAGGGGGTTTTGGTGGAGCCCTGATGGGATTTGGGGGGGCTGGGGGGGAGCTCTGAGGGGTTTTTGGGGGTAACTTGGGGGTCTTCAGGAGCTTTGGGGGGGGGGTCTTGTAAAAACATCCTGGGAGGATTAGAGGGATTAAAGGGACTGGGGAGTTGAGGGGTCTGTGACACCATATTGGGGGGCCGTAGCAGGCTCCTGGGGGGCCATAGCAGGTTTCTGGGGGTCACAGCAGCCCCCTGAGCCCCCTGACCCCCTCACAGGACTGGGACAAACCTGAGCACATCCCAGACCCCGATGCCAAGAAACCGGAGGATTGGGACGAGGAGATGGACGGGGAGTGGGAGCCTCCCGTGATCCAGAACCCCGAGTACAAGGTGAGGCCTGGGGGCCGCAGTGGGGGGGCTGGGGAAGGGGCTGAGAGCCCCCCCTGAGCCCCCCGTGCCCCCCAGGGCGAGTGGAGGCCGCAGCAGATCGACAACCCCGACTACAAGGGCAAGTGGGTGCACCCCGAGATCGACAACCCCGAGTACAGCCCCGACCCCCTGCTCTACTCCTACGACAGCTTCGGGGTCATCGGGCTCGACCTCTGGCAGGTGAGGGGGGGTCCGGAGGGGGGTCCTGGGGTGGTCCGGGGGGGGCTGCAGCACCCCCTGACTCGGCCGTGCCCGCAGGTGAAGTCTGGCACCATCTTTGACAATTTCCTGATCACGGATGATGAGAAACTGGCGGAGGAGATCGGGAACGAGACCTGGGGGGCCACCAAGGTGAGACGGGGGGGACACCTGGGGGGGCACCTGGGGGGGAGCAAGACCTGGGGGGACACCAAGGTGAGGAGGGACGAGCCCCCCCCCAGTGACGTCCCCACCCCGCACGCAGGACGCGGAGAGGAAGATGAAGGAGCAGCAGGACGAGGAGCAGCGGAAGAAGCAGGAGGAGGAGGAGAAGCAGCAGAAGGAAGAGGAAGGGGATGATGATAGCGACGGGGACGAGGAGGAGGAGGATGAGGAGGAGTCCGAGGCCGAGCCCGAGGAGGCGGAGGCAGCCCCGCGGGACGAGCTGTGAGGGCCCCGCCGCGGGCCGGTTCTGTCTCTGTGAGACCTGGACTCTTTTCTATGGGCGCCGCCGCCCGCGGGGCCCGGGCAAGCCGCGACTGCGCCGGGACCGAACCGGCGCGGCCGGGACCCAACCGGCACCGGGCGCCCCGCGGGGCGAGGACTCAGGACCAGCGCCGGGGGTGGGGAGGGTGCGGACGGGGATGGGGTGGGGGGGAGCACCGGCGGTGTCGCACGGGACTGTACGGGGGTGTCGCGATCCGGTTTCTATTAAATTAACGATCGTCCCGGCGCCACCGCTGTTTATTCCTCGTTATTTCCCCTCGTTCTTCCCCTCTGCCCGCGCCATGTTGCGGCCGCCGCCATTTTGTGCCGCCGCGCGCGTCACGTGACCGCGCCCGGTTCGCGGTTTAACCCCCTCGCTCGGGTCACGTGATGGGGCGTGGCCACCCGCGCGCCGATCTCTACCGCCGTCACGTGATCGGGAACAGCCCCGCCCCCTCCGCGCGCGCGCCGTTCCGGTGTCACGTGACGAGAAACGGGAGCGGGGGGGAGGAGGCGGGAGCGAGGCGCGCGCGCGCGGGCGGGCGCTGTGACGCACTTCCGGCGCCGCGGCGGAAGCGGCGGGGCCGCCTAAGATGGCGGCGGCGTGAGTTGCATGTTGTGGGGCCGCCGGGAGGAGCCGCCGCCGCCCCGTCCCCGTCCCGCCATGGCGGTGACCGTGACGCTGAAGACGCTGCAGCAGCAAACCTTCAAGATCCGCATGGAGCCGCACGAGACGGTGAGGCCGCGGCGGAGCCTCCGCTGGGGGGAGCGGGCGGGGCCGGGCCCGGGATGGGCCCGGTGCCCGCCCCCCCCATCGCCCTCACACCGCCGCTGCCCCGAGGGGGCTCCGGAGCCTCCCGGGGTCCGCAGGAACGGGATGGAGCGCGGTGGGGGGGGCGCGGTGGCCGCGTCCCCCTGAGCCTCCTTTGGGTGGGGGGCGGCACCGGGGGGGTTCCGGTGCCCCCTCCCCGGTTTGGGGGCTCCGGAGCCCTGGGTGTCACCGGGAGGGGCGGCTCCGTGTGCTCCTTTACCCCCGGGTTATGGGGGGGGGGGTCTCGCCTCCTTTTTGGGGGAACCGAGGGGGTCCCCGTGCTCCCAATCCCCATTTGGGGAGGGGGATCTGGATCAGGGGGGCTCCGTTTTCCCCCCAGTCCACATGCGGAGATTGTGCAGGTTTATTTGAGAAGATTCTTTGGGATCATTAGTGGAGATTTATTCAGGAAAATTCTTTATGGACATTTGAGATTTGTGCCTCCTCCTGGGATCATTTGTGGGAATTTATTCAGGACAATTCTTTGGAGTCACTTGTGCAGATTTATTCGGGAAGATCTTTTAGGAACGTTTGGGATTTGCGCCTGCCCTGCTCTGGGAATAATTTTGGAAAACTCATTGGGAATATTTGTTATTAGTGGGGATTCATTCAGGAACATCCTTTAGGAACATTTGGGATTTGTGCCTTCCCCTGCTCCGGGGGGGCTCGGGGTGGTCCCGGGGTGTCCGTGTGGGGTTCCCGGGGTGTCCGTGTGGGGTTCCCGTGCTGCCCTGACCCCCCCCCGTGGCAGGTGCGGGCTCTGAAGGAGAAGATCGAGGCCGAGAAGGGCAGCGAGGCCTTTCCCGTGGCCGGGCAGAAGCTGATCTACGCCGGCAAGATCCTGAGCGACGACGTGCCCATCCGCGAGTACCGCATCGACGAGAAGAACTTCGTGGTGGTCATGGTCACCAAGGTGGGCCCGGGGGCTCCTGGGGGCTCTGCGAGGGAGCTGGGGGGCCCTGAGTAAAGTTTGGGGGCGTTGGGGGGCCCTGAGTAAAGTTTGAGGGCGTTGGAGGGTCCCTGTGTGAAGTTTGGGGGGGTTGGGGGGCCCTGAGTAAAGTTTGGGGGCGTTGGGGGGGTCCCTGTGTGAAGTCGTGAGGGGGTTGGGGGGTCTCTGAGTAAAGTCTGAGGGGGTTGGGGGGTCCCTGTGTGAAGTCTGAGGGGGTTGGGGGGTCCCTGTGTGAAGTCTGAGGGGTCTCTGAGCCATTTGGGGCACCCTGAGGAGTCACGAGGGGTCTCTGGGAGGGACTTGAGGGTCCCCGTGTAAAGTCTGGGGGGTCTGGGAGCCATTTGGGGAGCTCTGAGGGGTCTCTGGGAGGGATTTGGGGGGTCCCTGTGTAAAGGTTGGGGTTTGGAGGGGTCTGGGAGCCCTTTGGGGGAATCCTGAGGAGTCCTCGGGAGGGATTCGGGGGTCCCTATGTGGGGTTTGGGGGGTCTGAGGGGTCTCCGAGCCATTTGGGGAACCCTGAGGGGTCCTTGGCACGGATCTGGGGGTCCCCAGGGAGGCTTGGAGAGTGCAAAGGCCCTTGGGGGGAGGGGGAATTTGGGGGTCTCAGGTGGTTCTGGGGGTCCCGGGGTATCCCCAATCCCCCTTCCCCCCCTCCCAGGCCAAGTCTGCTCTGGGCTCGGCTCCCCCCGAGGCCGGGGCCCCCTCGGAGCCCCCCGCAGCCCCCCCGGGGCCCCCCCCGGCCGCCGACGCCGCCCCTCCCCCCCCGGCCGCACCCAGCGAGGAGCCCCCGGCCCAGGACCCCCCCCCTGCCCTGACCCTGCCTGAGCCTGCAGCGGGGTGAGCGCTGGGGGGGGAAATGGGGGCGTTTGGGGGGGCTGGAACGGGTTTGGGGGGGCTGGAACGGGTTTGGGGGGCTGGAACGGGTTTGGGGGGGCTGGAACGGGTTTGGGGGGCTGATGGTTGGGGGGCTGGAACGGGTTTGGGGGCTGGGGGTGATGGGGGGGGATCAGGGGAGGGTTTGGGGGGGTCTGGGGGCCAGGGGAGGGTTTATGGGGTCGGGGGAGGGTTTGGGGGATGATTTCGTCAGATTTTGGGGGCAGTTCAGTGATTTTGGGGGGTCTGGGGTAGATTTTATGCGCTGGGAAGAAATCTTGTGGGGGTCATTAATTTGGATTTTAATGGGGGGAGGCACTGCAGGGGGGTGGGCGGGTCACAGGGGTTTGGGGGGCTCAGGGGAGGGTTGGGGGCTCTCAGGGTTTTAGGGGGGCTCTCAGGGGTTTGGGGGGGCTCTCAGGGTTTTAGGGGGGCTCTCAGGGTTTTATGGGGGCTCTCAGGGCCTTTGGGGCTCCCCTGATGGTTTCTCCCCTGCCGTTGCAGCTCCGTTCCCCCCTCGGGCAGCTCCGGGCGCTCGGCCGACGCCGCCTCCACCCTCGGTGGGTCCTGGGGGGGATTTGGGGGGTCCTGGGGGTGGTTTGGTGCTTCCCGGGGCTGGACACGGAGCTGTCACAGGGGGTTCAGGTTGGGGGAGCTCGCTTTGGGGCAAAAAGCAGCTGTTTGGTGTGTCCCACTTCCTGAACTTGGGGAACAGGGGGATTGGGGCTGGGGGGGTCCTGGGGGTCCCATCCCAATGGTTGGGGGTCCTGCAGTGACTGGGAACAGGGCCTGGTTTTGGGGTGGGGGTCCCTCCTATCTCAGGGGGGTCTCTGGGTGGGGGTTCTGGGGGTCTCTCCCAGCCGAGGGAGGGTCAGGGGGGTCTCTCACGGGGGTCTCTGGGTGGGGGTGGTTTTGGGGTGGGGGTCCCGGGGGGTCTCTCACGGGGTCTCTCTGGGTGGGGGTGGTTTTGGGGTGGGGGTCCCGGGGGTCTCTGGGTGGGGGTGGTTTTGGGGTGGGGGTCCCGGGGGTCTCTCACGGGGTCTCTCTGGGTGGGGGTCCCTCCTGCAGTGACGGGCTCCGAGTACGAGACGATGCTCTCCGAGATCGTGTCCATGGGCTACGAGCGGGAGCGCGTGGTGGCCGCGCTCAGGGCCAGCTACAACAACCCCCATCGTGCTGTGGAGTACCTGCTGACGGTGAGGGGGGGTCCTGGTGGGTGAGGGGGTCTGGGGGGTCCCGGCTGCACCGCTGACGCCCCCCGGCCCCCCCAGGGCATCCCCGGCAGCCCCGAGCCCGAGCGCCCCCCGGTGCAGGAGAGCCGGCCTCCGGAGCAGCCCCCGCCCGAAGGTCAGTGGGCGTGGTGGGTGGGCGGGGCAGGAGGGGCGGGGCTGCGCGGCCGCGCCCTCCGAGGCTCCACCCCCTTGGTGGGTGAGGTTAAGCATTCAGAAATCACCTTGGTGAGCGTTGGGGGTGTGGCTTGGGTGACCCAGACTTGATTCCGGGTGTGGCCTGGGGAAAGCCACACCCATTTGGGGGTGTGGTCTGTGTAAGCTACACCCATTTGAGGTGTTCATTCTGTAAGCCACACCCACTTTGGGGCGTGGCAGGTGACGGTAGAGGGAGTCCCATGTGGCCACACCCCATCCAGGTACAGTTAGGGGGCGTGGGGTAATGGGGTGTGGCCTCACCACGCCCCATTTTGGGTGTGGTCTCATGGTCCGCCATTGTGGGTGTGGCTTGCCCAAACCCCCTTGTGGGTGTGATTTAACCACGCCTTATTATGGGTGTGGTCTCCTCATGCCCCATTGTGGGTGTGGCCTCACCACGCCCCTCTGTGTGTATGGCCTAACCCTGCCCCCTCGTGGGCGTGTCCCGGTCCGGCCCCGCCCCCAGGCGAGAACCCGCTGGAGTTCCTGCGGGAGCAGCCGCAGTTCCAGAACATGCGCCAGGTGATCCAGCAGAACCCGGCCCTGCTCCCCGCCCTGCTGCAGCAGCTGGGCCAGGAGAACCCCCAGCTGCTCCAGGTACCCCCACACCCCCTGAGACCCCCAGGAACCCCCCCGAGCCCCCCAGCCCGGGCTGAGCACCGCCTGTGCCCCTCGGCAGCAAATCAGCCAGCACCAGGAGCAGTTCATCCAGATGCTGAACGAGCCCCTGGGCGAGCTGGGCGAGCTCGAGGGCGAGGTGGGCGCCATCGGCGACGAGTCCCCCCAGATGAATTACATCCAGGTGACCCCGCAGGAGAAAGAAGCCATAGAGAGGGTGAGCCTGGGGGCCTTGGAATGGGGGGTTTGGGGTGTGGGAGATGTGGGATGTGGAGAGGGGCTTTGGGTGGTTTGGGGAGTGTGGGGGATTTGGGGTTTGGTGGGTTTGGAGTGTCGGGTTTGGGGGGTTTGGGGTTTCAGGAGCGAGGTGTGGGGTTTGGAGGTTTCGTGCTTTAGGGTGAACGTGGGGGAAAACGTCACTGTTTGAAGCCAGAATTAACACCAGTGGCAGGGCCCAGAGTGAATATTGTGTGGGTGTCATAATTAGCATCCAGCGTTAATTAACATTGATGGGAAATTATGTGTTTGTAGGGCCGAGAGTGAGTGGGAAAATGGGGTTATCAGGGGTTGGGGTTTTGGGGTCAGGAGGGGCCCTCAGTGGGATCCAGGGTCACGGGGGCCGTTCTGGGGGCACGGGGGCCGTTCTGGGGGCACGGGGGCCATTCTGGGGGCACGGGGGCCGTTCTGGGGGGCTCAGTCCCATCTGTGACCCCCTCCCCAGCTGAAGGCGCTGGGCTTTCCCGAGAGCCTGGTGATCCAGGCCTACTTTGCCTGCGAGAAGAACGAGAACCTGGCGGCCAATTTCCTGCTCAGCCAGAACTTCGACGACGACTGAGGGACCCCCGGCCTCCCCCCCAACCCTGGGGGGCTCCTCCTGCCTCGGGGGGGCCCCCAGTCTGTGAGGGGGGGGGGGGGTTGGGATGCAATCCAGCCTGGAGGGGGGGGATGGGGACCCCCAGCCCTGCCCCCACCCCGGGAGCAGGGGGAGCCCCTCCCTGCCCTGGGGGGGTGGGGGGGGGTCTCAGCACCCCCGCTTTGTCCTGGCCCCCCCCTCCCCAAAAACCGACCCCCCCTCCCTGTCAGGCCCCGGGGAAGGGAGGGTGGGGGGGGGGGGGGGGGGGCGGCGCCGCGGAACAACCAAAACTGGCGGCAAAGAGATTAAATGCAGAGTTTTAAACCCATTTTGGGGCGTCCTTGTTCTGTCGGGGGGGGGCTCGCGGGACCCTCCCGGTGGGCACCGGACACTCTCAGGGGGTCAGGAGGTGCCCCCGGTGGGTCTGGGGGGGCTCTCGTCGCTCTCCGGGGCGGTCCCGGGCAGCGGCCGCGCCGCCGCCGCCGCCTCCGCCGCGGCCAGGGCTCTGCGAGCCGCCTCCTCCCGCTCCTGCCGCCGCCGCCGCTTCTCCTCCCGCCGCCGCTGCTTCTCCAGGTCCTCCAGCAGCTCCTGCGCTCGGGCCGAGCCCCGGGCGGGGGTCCCGGGCCGCGGGAGCGCCCCCAGCCCCGCCTCGGCCAGCAGCCGCTGCCGCCGCGCCGCGTCCGCCCGCGCCCGTTCCCGCGCGGCCTCACGGTCCCGGCGCCAGGCGGCGACACGGGCGGGCATGGCCGCCAGGCTGCGGGACACCAGCTCCGCCCTGGGGACAGGGGGGACATGGGGATCCCAGCCCCAAACCCTCCCAGTCCTCCCGGTACCGCTGGGCGATCCTCGCCAGGCCGAACGGTCCCAGTGCTCCCAGTGCTGCCCGTCCCTGCGCCATTGCTCCCAGTCCCGTTCCCGGTGCTCCCAGTTCTATTCTCGGTGCTCCCAATTCATCCCAGTCCCATTCCCACTGCTCCCAGTCCCGTTCCCGGTGCTCCCAGTTTGTCCCAGTCCCATTCTTGGTGCTCCCAGTCCTGCCCCTCCCTGTCCCAGTGCTCCCAGTCCCATTCCCTGTGCTTCCAATCCTGCCCATCCCTGTCCCAGTCCGCCCCAGTCCCATTCCCAGTGCTCCCAATTCATCCCAGTCCCATTCCCAGTGCTCCCGGTCCCGTTCCCGGCGCTCCCACCCCACCTCTCCTTTCTCCGCCGCGCCTCCTCCCTCTCCCGCTGCTCCAGCACGGCCTCCACCTCCCGGAGCGGCGGGTCCCACTCGCGCTCCTCCGCCTCCGCCTCCCGCAGCTGCTCCGGGCTGGGCCAGAGCCGCCACACCGGAACCCCCGAGGCCTCCCCGAGCCGCCCGAACCGCCGCGCGGCCGCCCGCAGGTCCCCCGGGTCGGCGGGGGCCGGGCCCGGGCGGCGGCGGAGCGGATCCGCCCGGTAAGGCCGCACCGGGACCGGGACCGGCTCCGGGAGCCGCGACCGGGCCGGGCCCAGCGCCAGCAGCGCCCGCCGCAAGGGCGCCGCCATCTTTGGGCGCGCGCCGGAAGTGACGTCAGAGCGACTGAAGGAGCGGGGCGGGGTCCGGGTGAGGGGCGGGGTCAGCGCTGTGGGTGGAGCCAGGGGCGCGGTTACCGGGTTGAGGGCGGAGCTTGGGCGGGGGTCCCGGGGGTCTCAGGGGGGTCCCGTGGGGTCCCGGGGTCTTTCCGGGCCTGGCTCAGCCCGGGGCAGCTCAGGGGACCCCGGTGGAACCGGGGTGGGGCCCGGTGGGACCGGCGAGCACCGGGGGCTCATCCCGGGGGTCCCGGGGGGGTTTTGAGGCTCCTCCGGGGGGCAGAGGCCGCCTCAGAACGGCTCCGGGGGGGGCGGGGCCCGGTGCCAGCGACCCCCGGCTCCTCCCCGTGAACGGGGGGGGGCTGGGCTGGGGGCGGAACCCCCCGAACCCCCCCAAACCCCCCCGAACCTTTTCAGCCGCCGCCAAGCCCGGGGCCGCTGCCAAGCGCCGTTAACCCCTCCGTGCCCGCCCCCCGGGCCGCCCCCACCACCGGGATCCCCCCGCCACCACCGGGATCCCCCCCGATCACCGGGATTCCCCCCGATCACCGGGATCCCCCCCGATCACCGGGGGGGGCACGGGGAGGGCGCCGCGGTTACCGGGGGGGGCTGCGGGCGGCGGGGCCGCTCCTCGCGGGGCCCCCCGGGCCCCCCCCGCCCGCTCCGGCGGGGCCCCGGACGGGGGGGGAGCCCTAATGGCTTCCAGGCCTCGGCAGCCGCCGAAAATCTGCGCGGAGCGGAGCCAAAAACCCCCGAAATCGCCCCAAAAGCTTCCCTGGGCCTCCCGGGGGGGGGGGGGTCCGCTGGGCTGAGCCCCCCCCCCCGCCCTCCGCGGCGCTCGGGGGTCCCGGTTTCCCCCTTCGCCGGTGGAACCGGGGCCCCTGGGCCGGGCCAGCGGGGGGGCCCCGTTTCGGGGCGGTTTTGCCCCATTTCGGGGCGGTTTTGCCCCATTTCGGGGCGGTTTTGCCCCATTTTGCGGCTTCTGCCGTTCCCGCGTTTGTCCGGTCCCGCCGCCCCCAGCCCCAATTTCCCCCGGGGGGTCCGGGGGACACCTGTGTCCCCTGCCCGCGCCCCCGGGGCCGGCAGGTGACACCGCTGCGGTGTCACGATGTGCCCCAAGCCTGTCGCGACATGCCGTGCCCCCCCCCTCCGCTCCATCTGCGGTGACAGCGACACATCTGGCACGGGGGGTCCCCGAGCGGGGACACGGGGGGACACCGGGGGCCCGTGTCCCCTCTGCCGCCCCGTCCTGTCCCCGCTGTCCCCTCCCGGTGCCCGGCGGGGCGCGGGTTTTGTCCCCCCGTGTCCCGCAGGGTGGCGGTGCCACCCCCGCCGTGGGGAGGGGACACTGGGACCCCCCCAGAGCCGCTGCCGGGTCCCCTCCGTGTCCCCAAGGTCCCCTCGGGGCGGCGGCGGCGGCTCCGGCAGCGAAGGGGTGACAGCGGCGGTGGCGGCGGTGCCAGCGCTGGCACCGGGTGGTGACAGATGGCGGAGGGACGCGGCCGCAGCCGGAATGACAGATGAGGCTCCGCCGCCGCCGCCGCTGCCATCGCCGCTGTCACTGTCACTGTCACTGTCACTGTCAGTGCCATCGCCGTGTCGGTGCCATCGCCGTGTCGGTGCCATCGCCGTGTCGGTGCCAGCGTCACCCACAGAGCCGTGGCATTGTCACTGTCACTGCCACCACCGTGTCACTGCCACCACCGTGTCGGTGCCATCGCCATGTCAGTGCCAGTGTCACCCACACTGTCATGGCATTGTCACTGCCACCACCATGTCAGTGCCATCGCCATGTCAGTGCCACCACCGTGTCAGTGCCACCACTGTGTCAGTGCCAGTGTCACCCACACCACCATGGCGCTGTCACCACCATGGCGCTGTCACCACCGCTGCCATCGCCGTGTCCGTGCCACCACCGTGTCACCCGCATTGCGATGGCACTGTCACCGTCACTGCCACCACCGTGTCACTGTCACCATCGTGGCACCGCCACTGCCACCACCGTGTCACCCGCATCACCGTGGCGCTGTCACCACCACTGCCACCACCGTGTCACCGCCAGTGTCACCCGCACCGCCGCGGCCCTGGCACTGTCACCACCCCACGGCGCTGTCCCTGCCCCTGTCGCTGTCCCTGTCACGACACCGGCGCTGGCACCGGCCCCGTCATTGTCTTGGCTCTGCCACTGTCGCCGGCGCTGCCATCGTCCCGCGCGTTGTCACCTCCGGCAGCGCCACCGCCGCTGTCGCCGTCACCCTGCAGGGCCCTGCGGGGTCACAGTGACGGCGGGACGGGGCTGCGGGGGGGTGGCGGCCGCTCCGCGTCCCCCGCATGTCCCCTCACACTCCGCGTCCCCCGCATGTCCCCTCACATGTCCCTTGTGTCCCTTGTGTCCCTCCCGTGTCCCCCCGCTGTCCCCGCGCGTCCCCCACGCTCTATCCCGACATGGGCGTGGCCCGTGTCACAACGGGCGTGTCACCTCAGAGAGTGGGCGGTCCTATCCCCACAGTGGGCGTGTCCTCTACCGCCGGGGCGTGTCCCCCGGTGGGCGTGGCCTTCCCCCGTGTGGGCGTGGCCGGCGCGCGCTTCCCGCGGCAAAAGTGCGGCGGGCGCCAACTTCGGGCAAAACTTTCCCCGCGCGCCGCCGGCACCGGGACCCCCGGGACCCCCCGGCACCCCCCGGCCCCGCGGAGCCCCCGCCATGCCCGGCCGAGGTTGACACCGCCGCCATGTACTCCCCGTACTGCCTCACCCAGGTACGGCCGGGCCGGGGGGGCCGGGACCGGGGGGCGCCCGGTAACGGCGGCGGTGCGGGGGGGTGGGTGGAGGGGGGGGTTACCGGTGCCCTTCGCTGCTCGCCGCGATCGGCGGCTGCTCCCCTCAAGTGGGGTGTGATGGGTGCGGGTGCGACCCCTCCGCGGGCGCCGGTGCCTCCCGGGGCAGCGGGGACCGAGATGGGGCCGGTCCCGGGGCTGCCGTCCCGGAGCGGCCCCGGTCCGGCTGCACGGCGCGGGGGCTCCCGGTTGTGCCGCGCTGCGGAGCGGATCTGAGCCCCGGAGCCGCCGGGGTCCCCGCGGAGGCGCGGGGGGCTCGGAGCGGGACCCCGGGGCCGGGGCCGCCGGTGCCACGGGGGGGTTCGCGTGCCCGGCACCGCCGGGACGGGCGGGACCCCGGCCCCGGAGCGCGGTTGTGGCGCCGGGACCCTCAGAGCGCGGCCGGGAGGCTCCGGGGGCGACTTCGGGGGCCGGACGAGGGCGAAACCCCGCGGGGGCACCGAGTCCGGGGGGCGCCTCATTCTGGGGGCGCCGCGGTCCCGATTTTGTGGGGGGGGGAGGAGCCGCAGCGGCCGCTTCTCGGTGAGGGCGAAACTCGGGGGCTGCGGCTCGGGGGTCCCCGATGGGCTCCGCGCCCCCCCCTCCCCGCGCGCTGTCCCGGGACGCCCCCGGTGCCCCCCCCGGGGCGCTTTGCGGGGCCGCCCCCGCCGGGCGTTGCTGCCGCCCCCCCCCGTTGCCCTTTTCTCCCGCTTTTCGGGGCGGTTTTGGCGGCCGGTTGCGTCTGGGCCGGCGGCCAGCGGCGCTTCTCGCAGCTTCGGCGCCCGCCCCGCACACGCGTGTGCACGCGCCAGGGACACGCCAGCGCACACGCGTGTGCCCCTGCCCGTGCCCGCGCCCCTGCCCGTGCCCGCGCCCGCGCCCGTAACCCCCGCGCCCCCGGGGCCCCGCGTTCGGTGCCGCCGCGCTCCCCCCGCGCCGCCCTGCCCGCTCCGGGGCGGCTTTGGGCCGGTGCCACCGGCGGATTCCGCGCCAGCGGCTGCACCAGGAGCGCCCGGAGCGGGCTGGGGGACGGGCGGGCACGGGAGGGCCTCGAGGCAGCGGCGGGCGGTGTCCTCCCGGTGTCCCTCGGTGTCCTCCCGGTGTCCCCCGGTGTCCCCCGGTGTCCCCCGGTGTCCCCTGGTGTCCTGGCAGCGGCTCCGGCCTCCTTGGGGACACCTCAGGCTGTGGCTGGCGGTGCCCTGCATCACCCCCGGGTCCCCTCCGTGCCCCCCTGTGTCCCTCTGCATCCCTGCCATCCCTGAGGGTCCCCCCCGTGTCCCCTCCCCGCCACACGGAGCCACCCCCGCCCGTCCCCGTCCCCGTCCCCATCCCGGCTGTCACCACCGCGGTGTCTCCAGCCCTGTCCCGGTGCCCCGGTGCCATCGAGGGGTGGTGGCCGAGCCCGTCACCGGCCCGTGGCTGCGGGGCAGGGCTGGCAGGAGCTGTGGTGGCACAGGTGTGACACGTGCGTGACAGGGCACAGGTGTGACAGCACACGTATGAAAAGGTGCATCCGTGACACGCGTGTGGCTGGGGACAGGTGCGACACGTATGAAGGCGCACAGGTGTGACAATCAAGTGGCGGGGCACAGGTGTGGCACCCGTGTGATGGCACACAGGTGTGACACGCGTGTGTGTGACAGAGCACAGGTGTGACAGGGACAGAGCCGCACACGCGTGTGTCACAGCCCCGCGCACACGTGGCAGTCCTGCCAGCGACACGCGTGTGACACGGGCGCGTGCCAGGCGTGTGCCAGCCCCGGTGCCAGCCCCGGTGCCAGCCCCGGTGCCAGCCCCGGTGCCCCCCGAGCCGCGGCTGATGCAATCGGGGCAGGGGGAGGCACCAACCCCCGCCCTGGAGCCACAAACGGGGGGGACACACGGGGGGACACAGGGGGGGACACAAGGGGGGGGGGGGACGTGTGGCTTTCCGTGCGACCCCCGGGCACGCGTGGCTCCGTGCGTGCCCCCCCCGCACCCCCGTGACGGGCTCAGCCCCCTCCCTGTGTCCCCCTTCCTGTGTCCCCCTCCCCGTGTCCCCCTCCCCGTGTCCCCTCCCCGTGTCCTCCTCCCCGTGTCCCCTTCCCCGTGTCCCCCTCCCCATGTCCCCTCCCCGTGTCCCCCTCCCCGTGTCCCCCTTCCCGTGTCCCCCTCCCCGTGTCCCCTCCCTGTGTCCCCCTCCCCGTGTCCCCCTCCCCATGTCCCCTCCCTGTGTCCCCTCCCCGTGTCCCCCTCCCCGTGTCCCCTCCCTGTGTCCCCTTCCCGTGTCCCCTCCCTGTGTCCCCCTCCCCGTGTCCCCCTCCCCGTGTCCCCCTTCCCGTGTCCCCCTCCCCGTGTCCCCCTCCCCGTGTCCCCTTCCCCGTGTCCCCTCCCTGTGTCCCCCTCCCCGTGTCCCCTCCCCGTGTCCCCTCCCCGTGTCCCCCTCCCCGTGTCCCCTTCCCCGTGTCCCCTTCCCTGTGTCCCCCTCCCCATGTCCCCTCCCCGTGTCCCCTCCCCGTGTCACCCTCCCCGTGTCCCCCTCCCCGTGTCCCCTCCCCGTGTCACCCTCCCCGTGTCCCCCTCCCCGTGTCCCCTCCCCGTGTCCCCTCCCCGTGTCCCCCCGGTCGCTGGCGGCATCAATAATGGAGGAGCCCTTGGCCGGGCCGGGGGGGCCCTGAATTATTGATGGGCCACAAAAAGCTTTCTTGGACGCCGCAGCACCGCGGGGCCCCCCCGGCCCGGGCTGGCACCGATCCACGGCGGGGGCCGGGCCGCGGGGTCCGCGCCGGGGCGGGAGCGGGGCCGGGGCTGCGGTGAACGCCCGGCACGGCCCGGAACGGCCGCGCTCCCTCCCGCGCTGCCAAACCGCGGCCAAACCGCGGCCAAACCGCCCGGAGCCGCCGCCGCCGCCCGCCGGGACCCCCCCCGCGGCCCGGCCCGGATGCGGGGTCCCGGTGGGAGCGGGGGAAGCGCGGGGCGGATGCCCCGGTTCCCCTCGAGCCGCCCGCACGCCCGGGATGCTCCACGTGGCTGCGGGCAGGGCCGGGCGGGCGCTTCCCCTGCGCGCCCGGGGCCCCCCCGAGCGGCAGAACCGCCCCCCCCGACGGTGCCACGGTGCCCCTGCGGTGCCAGCGCCCCCCTCCCGCTGCCAGGGCGCCCCCCGAGCCCCCCGCGTCCCCTTCTGCGCCGCCTGGTCCCCTGCCAGAAGCATCCGGCGCCTTCCCTGCGAGGCCACCTGGATGCCAGGGTCCCCCCCGGGCACCGGGGCCCTCCTGGGCCCCCCCGGCCCCGCGCTCGGGGGTCCAGGACGCCCCTGACTCGCTCCCACCCCCCCGGCCGCCCTCCTCCCCCCCTCCCCACACACGGGAGGGTCTTGGCAGCAGCGTCAGGGGCCGCCGGGGGGATTTTTGGCGGCAATTCCGGCTGTTTCGGGCTGTTTTCTCTCGCGGCGAAGCCGAGGGCCGGGGGGAGCTGGCAGCGGCGCGGGAGGGCGGGCGCTGCCGGGGCGGGGGGGGGGGAGATGCTGGAGAGGAGAGAGGGGAGAGGGGGGGGAGAGCTCGCTTGGTTTGTGTTGGATTTTTTTTTTTTTCCCCTTTTTTTTTTTTTTCCTTTTTTTTTTTTTTTTTTTTTTTGTCTTTTTTTCCCTCTTTTCTGTTTTTTCTGGGCTTTTCCCTCCCGCTCCGGCGCCGCCCCCCCTGCCGCCGCGCTGGCGCTCTGCCGGGCGCTCGCAGCTGCGGACGCGGCGACGTGGCTTCGCCCGAGACTGCGGCTCAATGCGGGCCCGGCGCAGCCAATGGCAGCCCCGCGGCACCGCGGCTCCGCCGCCGGACCCCGCCTCGGCACCGGGCCCCCCGCCCGCCCCGCCGCCCCGGCCCGTGTGCCCCGAGCCTCCGGAACCTTCCGCGGCGGCCGGTGCCGCGCCAGGCCCGGCCGGGGAGGGGTCCCGGGGCTCCGGGAGCGGCCGTGGGCGTTGGGGAGGGGTCCAGGTGTGCGGGCGGGGGCAGCGGGGCCGGGGGCTCTTTGTCTGTGCCGGGGTCCGGGGGCGATGGAGGCGCTCAGGGCGCTGACCCCCAGCACCTGAACCGGCCTGGGTGACCCCGGCCTGGCCTGGGGGTCACTCTGGTGTCCCACAGGGTCACCCTGGTGTCCAGAGGGGTCCCGGGTGTCCACAGGGGTCACTCTGGTGTCCACAGGGGTCGCTCAGGTGTCCACAGGGGTCGCTCAGGTGTCAGGGAGGGGTCCCAGGTGTCCCCAAGCCCCCCCTGCACCGAGCGGATGCTGCTGGGCCTGGCCCTGGGGTCCTGTGCGGGCACCAGGGAGGGGATCCCGGGCCGGGGGGGGCGACCACGGTGCCCCAGCCCCCCCAGGAAAACCTCCCCGCTGCGGCTTTGGGTTGAAAACCGCGAGGTTTGGGGCTGGGCGGGAGCCGCTGCCCGGGCCCGCTGCCGAAACGCCCAAATTTTGGTTTCTTTCCTTTGCACAGAGGGATTTAATTACCGGGGGGGCGGGTGGGAAGGGGGAAAAGCGTTGGCTCCGAGCGCCGCGTCCGGGATTTTGGGGGCAGAAACGTCGGGTTTGGGCCATTCCGCGCTGGGGCCGCCACGGGGCTGGGGCAGGCGGCCAAATCCGGGGCCTTCCCGCGCCGGCCGGGGGAGCGGGACCCCCGGGAACCCCCCCGGCCCCGGGGGCGTCCTCGCCCGACCCTTTTTGCACGAGGGATTTTGCACGAGGGATTTGCACGAGCACGAGGGGCGGCAAGAGGACCCCCCCCCCCCCCCCAAATCCTCCACGTTCCCCCCGCGCTCGGGGCTTTTTTGGGGCGAATCCGCGGGGTTTTGGCCAAGCCCCCCCCCCGGGGGTCTCAGCCCCTCCGCTCCGTGCTCCCCTCCCCCCCCCCCCGGGGTCCCCCCGTTGCACGCGCGGGGCGCACTCGCCCCCCCCAATTCGGGCCACGCCCCCTTCTGTTAAACCACGCCCGTGTAGCCACGCCCCCCTCCGTGGTGACCAATGGGGAGGCCGCTCCCCCCGCGCGCTGCGCTCCCATTGGCCGCGGCCGCTCCGGTCCCGGTGCCAAAAAGGGGCCGCGGTTGCTCCGCGCGCTCCGCGCCCGCGGCGGCGGCGGCTCCGGGACCCCCCGACAGAGAGACACCCCCCCCCCCCCCCCCAAAAAACCGGGAGCCCGGGACCCCTGCCCGCACACACACACACGGCACCGGCACCGGCACCGGTACGGAACCCGCACCGGGATCCCCCCATCGCCGGTAACCGGGACCCCGCGGCGGCTGCGCCGTCCCCGCTCCTCCATCCCGCCGTTACCGGGATCCCCGACACCTGAGCGTTCCCCAGCGCCGTCCGCACCCCCGGGCCCGTCCCCGCTTCCCGGTAGTCCCCGTTAACCCCTTCCCCCCCGCTTGGTTTGCGCCCCCCGTCCCCGCCTGTCGCCCCCCGGTTCTGCCCCGCCGGGGCCCGACTGGCAGCTGCCGACGGCCGGGATGAGCCGCCGCGATGGTACGGACGGGACGGGCCGGGACGGGAGCGGCGGGGCCGGGCACCGGGGACACGCGCCGGGGGCACCGGGGACTGCGACAGCGGCCGGGCAGGGGCCGGGGAGCGGCGGCACCGGGAACGGGGAGAAGGGAAGGGCAGTGGAGGCGCTGGCAGGGGACGGAGGTGGCACCGGCGACTGCTGGGGACGGAGATCGGTGGCACCGGCGCTCGGTCGGCAGCAGGGACGGGCGCTGGGGATGGGGACTGGGGCGGCCGAGCCCCGACGGCAGCGGGAGCATCACCGGGAGGCGGACGGGGACGAGCGGGGAGGGACGGGGCTGTGGTGGCACCGGGGACGGGGCTGTGGCAGTGCCCGAGACGGGGCTGTGGTGGCACCGGGGACGGGGCTGTGGTGGCACTGGGGACAGGGCTGTGGTGGCACCGGGGACGGGGCTGTGGCGGCACCGGGGACGGGGCTGTGGCAGTGCCCGAGACGGAGCTGTGGTGGCACCGGGGACGGGGCTGTGGCAATACTGGAGATGAGGCTGCAGTGACACCGGGAATGGGGCTGCGATGACACCGGGGACGAGCCTGTGGTGGTGACACCGGGGACAGGGCTGCGGTGGCACCGGGGACAGGCACGGGAGCGGCACGGGCTCAGCCATCCCTGCTCCGGCCACACGGGAGCCCCGCGGGACCGGGAGCCGCCTCTTCCCCGGAGCACCGGAACCCGGAGCATCCCCGCGGGGCCGGGGCTGCCGGGATCCCCCTGGGGCTGCCGGGGTCCCCCTCTGGGGCCACATCCCCCATCTCCGGTGCCTACGGGACAGGGATGGGGCCGGGACGGGCGGGGGCGCCCAGCCCAGCCCGTGCCTGTTGTGCCCTCCCGTGCAGGATGAGTTCCACCCCTTCATCGAGGCGCTGCTGCCCCACGTCCGGGCCTTCTCCTACACCTGGTTCAACCTCCAGGCCCGCAAGCGCAAGTACTTCAAGAAGCACGAGAAGCGGATGTCCAAGGAGGAGGAGCGCGCCGTCAAGGACGAGCTGCTGGGCGAGAAGCCGGAGGTCAAGCAGAAATGGGCCTCGCGCCTCCTGGCCAAGCTGCGCAAGGACATCCGGCCCGAGTGCCGCGAGGACTTCGTGCTCTCCGTCACCGGCAAGAAGGCGCCGTGCTGCGTGCTCTCCAACCCCGACCAGAAGGGCAAGATCCGCCGCATCGACTGCCTGCGCCAGGCCGACAAGGTGTGGCGGCTGGACCTGGTGATGGTCATCCTGTTCAAGGGCGTCCCGCTGGAGAGCACGGACGGCGAGCGCCTGGCCAAGGCCCCGCAGTGCGCCAGCCCCGGGCTCTGCGTGCAGCCCCACCACATCGGCGTCACCATCAAGGAGCTCGACCTCTACCTGGCCTACTTCGTGCACGCGCCGGGTGAGTCAGCCGGGCTGCCGAGCCCCCGGACCCAGATCCCGGCGCCGGGCACGGCGGGCGCGGTGCCCGGCCCTGTCTGATGCGCCCGTGGCCACCCGGGGCCCCACCTGCAGGGGTGTCCCTGCCCGGCCTCGCTCGCACAAAGCGGCGCCGAGTGCCAGCGCACGCGCCTGGCGCCGCCTGCCAAGCCCGCGTGCCAGGATGGGCACCGGGATGGGCGCCGGGATTGGAACTGGGGTGGGAACCGGGATGAGCACCAGGATGGGCACCAGGATTGGATCTGGGATTGGAACCGGGGTGGGAACCGGGATTGGAACCGGGATGGGCACGGGATGGGCACCGGGATTGGATCTGGGATTGGAACTGGGATGGGAACCGGGATTGGAACCGGGATGGGCACGGGATGGGCACCAGGGCCGTGCCGGGCGCCGGGATCCGCTCTGCGGGCACCGGGCTGTGCCAGGGCTGTGCCAGGGCTGTGCCAGGGCTGTGCCAGGCGCCCGTGCCCGGTGCCACACACAGTGCTGGGGGGGGGGGGTCACATGCGTGTGAACACGGGGCTGGGGGGGGTCACACGAGCGTGCAAACGCAGCTGAGGTGGGGGGCACACACGAGGAGGAGACCCCAGCCCCAGTGCTCGCCCTCCCCGTCCCTGCGGCTGCAGCTTTGGGGCTGGGTCCGGGGGGTTTGGGGAGCTTTGGGGCTGGAGCTGGAGGGTTTGGGGAATTTTGGGGCTGGATCTGGGGGTTTTGAGGAATTTTGAGGCCGGATCTGGGGAATTGGGGCAGTTTTGGGGCCGGGTCTGGGGGCTTTGGGTCTCTCCGGTGCCCCCGTCCTTCCTGGGCACTGAAGGCGCCGGAGCCGCTCTGGGGGTGCCCATCCCGCCCCCCTCCCCAAATCTCCCTCCGTGCCCCCACACCAGACCCCGCACACCCCCGGGTGGGGGGGGGGTCCCACCGCCCCCCCCCGCGCCCCCCAGGCCCCCCAGGCCCCCCCCCCCGGCCCAGCTGCCGGGGCTCCAATCCCCCAAACGCGGCTCCCACCCGGCGCCGCCAAAATGGCCCCGGTTGGCACCGTGCCCCCGGTGCGCGGCACGAGGCCCCGCCGGCAGCCCCGGCCCCCCCCCGCCGGCCCCCCCGCGCTCCCCCCCGCCCCCTCCCCACGCCGGGGGCCCTTTGGCTGCCGCGGGCCGGGGGGGGCTCGGTGCCAACCCCCCCTTGCGCGTAAGATGGCGGCGCTTGTTGGCACCCGAATCGCTCTGCGGCACCGCGGCCCCGGCACCGGGACCCCCGCGCCGTGGGGACCCCCCCAGAGCCCCCCCCCGGGCACCGGGACCCCCGAGCCAAGGTGTGTCACCCCCCCCCCCCCAGCCCGGGCACCCCGGCCCGGCCCCCCCTGGCACGGCCCTGGGGGACACCTGGGGACACATCGGGGTCCCCTCCCCGCGGGGGGGGCACAGGTTCGGTCTGGGGGGCTGCAGGGGGGGGGACATGAGGACAGGGTGAGGATGTGAGGAGGGGGCTGCAGGCAGCTCGGGGGGGGGCTGGGGGGGGTCCAGGTGCGCTGCGGGGGCTGCCCAGGTGCGGCTCCCCCCCCCCAGCCCCCCCGGTGTGGGGGACGCAGGTGCGGGGGGGGGGGGTGGGGAGGGGACACCCCCGTGGGGGAGGGGGCGCAGCTGCCCAGCAGCACCTGAACCCCCCCCCCCCAAAAGGGGCGGGGGCTGGGGGGGCTCTGGGAGAGGGGAGGGGGTGCAGGGACCCCCCCCATTGGCTCAGGAGGGGGCGGGGGCTGGGGGCGGACCCGGTGTGAGGGTGGGGGCTGGTGGGGGGGGGGGGGGGGTGTGTCCGGCACGCGCCCGCCACGCGCGCTTCACCCCCCCCTCCCCCCCCCCGGCCGAGGTCGCGACCCCGCGCGTGCCCCGGTGACCCCTGACCCCCCCCCCCCCCCCGGGGTGACACGGCGGGGTCACCACCGGGACAGCGAGGGGGGGCCGGGGGCTGCCCCCCACCCCCGGGAACGGCTCCGTCCCCTCCCGGTGCGGGTGCGGGGGGGGGGGGGGGGGGGCACTAACGGAGCCCCGCGACCCCCGTGGGGGGGGGGGGGGCACAGGAGGAGCCCCCCAACAATCCGGGCTGGGGAGGGGGGGGGGGTCCGGGGGGGTTCCCACGGGAGGAGGGTCCCGGGGGGATCCCCAGGTGTGGGGGGGACACCAAGGGGGGTGGGGGGGGGGGGTCAGGCCGGGGGGGGGTGTTGGGTTTTGGGGGGGTTTGGGGGGGGTAACCCAGGCGTGCGGGTGCCCCCCCCGCTCGGCACAGACAATGGGCGCTTTGTTGGCGCTGCCCGCTGGCCCGGGGCCAGAGCGCATTCCTGGCCCCCGGCCCGGCCCCACGGCGGCCCCCGGACCCCCCCGGCCCCCCCGGCCCAGCCCCCTGCCAGCCCCGACCCCCCCGCCATCATCATCATCATCATCATCATCATCATCATCATCATCACCTGCCCTGGCGGGTACCGGCATGGGGCGGGGGGCACACGGGAGACCCCGAACCGGGCTCGGGGTCTCGGGATGGGGCGGGGGGGGCGCGGCCGGCGGGGCCCCCCCGGCACCGGCGGGCGCTCACCTCGAGCGACCCCGCGGGAACAACGGCGCCTTCAGCCCCGGCACCGGCACCGGGGCCGCCGCTCTCCCCGCCGCCCCCCCCGCCCCCGGGGCATCGCGGGGTCCCCCCGGGCTCGGGGGGGACGCGCTGGGACGGGGGGGGCGCCCCCGTGTCCGTGACTGACCCCCCCCCCATTATCCCCCCCAGATTCGGGACAATCGGACAGCTCCAACCCCCAGGGGGACGCGGACATCAAACCACTGCCCAACGGTGCGTGGCGCCCGGTGTCCCCCGGTGTCCCCGAGGTGTCCCCCGCTGTCCCCTGTGTCCTCCCGGTGTCCCCCGGTGTCCCTGCGGTGTCCCCTGTGTCCCCCCCGTGTCCCCCCTGTGTCCCCCGATGTCCCTGTGGTGTCCCCAGGTGTCCTCAGTGTCCCCCTGCAGTGTCCCCAGTTCCAGTCCTTACCCCCTGAGTGTCCCCCCAATGTCCCCAATGTCCCCCCAGTCCCGTCACCCCCTCTCTGCCCCCGTGACCCTGCGGTGTCCCCGTGTCCCCAGGCCACCTGACCTTCCAGGATTGCTTTGTCACCTCGGGGGTCTGGAACGTGACGGAGCTGGTGAGGGTGTCCCAGAGTAAGTGGGGACAGGACGGGGGGGACACTGGGGAGGGGACACTGGGGGGACATCGGGGGGACACTGGGGGGACACCAGGGGGACATCGGGGGACACTGGGGGGACATGGGGAGGGGACACTGGGGGGACACCAGGGGACACCGGGGGGACAGGGGGACACCAAGGGGACATTGAGGGGACACTGGGGGAACGGGGGGACACTGGGGGGACACTGGGGGGACATCAGGAGACACTGGGGGGACACAGGGAGGGAACAGAGCCTGGGATGGCACGGACGGGTGGCACAGGAGGACGCAGGGGCGGGGGGGGGGACACGGGGAGGGGACGGGAAGGGGGCGCCCCCCCCGCGTGCGTGGGCGCGTCCCCCACGCGCCCCCCGTGTCCCCCCAGCCCCCGTGGCCACGGCGTCGGGCCCCAACTTCTCCCTGGCTGACCTGGAGAGCCCGGGGGGCTACTACAACATCAGCCCCGTGGCCCTGGGCCGCCGGCCCCTGGGGCCCCCCCCCGCCAGGTACGGCACCCCCGGGACCCCCTGGGACCCCCCCCCCCCTCCCCCAGGGCCCTCTTTGGGGGTGCTCCCCCCTTTTTGGGGTGTCCCCACCCCCGGGACCACCCGGCCACCCCCAGCCTTGGGGTCTGGATGTTCCCCCCCAGCCCCCCAGAAACCCCTCGGACCCTCAGAACCTGCCCGGACCCCCCCGTTTGGGGGTTCACCCCCAGCCCCCCAGAAACCCCTCGGACCCCCGGAACCTGCCCTGGACCCCCACGTTTGGGGGTTCAGCCCCAGCCCTGGGATGCCACGAGCACCTGGGAGCCTCCTCTTGAGCCCCTCCGGACACCGGGGTCCTGTTGGGCTGGCCCGGACACCTCGAGGGGTGACACCCCTGACCCCGGGGGTGACCCCTGACCCCGGAGGTGACCCCTGACCCCGGAGGTGACCCCCCCCATCCCCACAGCGGCCCCAAGCGCCCCAAGGCGCTGGACGAGGGTGACCTGGAGGGTCCCGGCGATGACGTTTTCTACCCCGGCCCGGGGCGGTCCCCGGCCCCCGGCAGCAGCCAGGGCCCCTGGGGGGGGGACGTGGACACCGGTGGGTGACAGTGACACCCGGGGGGGGACACGGGGAGGGGACACCCGGGGGGGGTAACGGGGAGGGTTTGGGAGCACCGAAGGGGGACACGGGGGGGGGGGACAGGGGACACCGGGGAGGGGACACCCGGGTGGGGGGGGGGTAACAGGGAGGGTCTGGTGGCAGCAGGGGGGGACACGGGGACAGCTGTGGCTGGGAGGGGACACAGGGGACACCGGGGAGGGGACACGGGGAGGGGACAGGAGTGTGGGGGGGGCACCGGGGAGGGCACCGGGGAGGGCACCGGGGGGGCGGGTGCGTACCGGAGGCCCTGGGGAGGGGGCTCACGGGGGTGGGGGGGGGGTACCGGGGTACGGCTGCCGCCCCTCCCCGACCCCCCCCCTCCTTTTGGGCCCCCCCTTTCCCGGCCAGGCCCGGCGGCGCTGAAGAAGTCGGGGAAGTTGGATTTCTGCAGCGCGCTCTCGGGGCACGGCGCCGCGCCCCGCATGGCCTTCGGCCACCACCCCCTGCCCGTGCTGGCCGGCGTCCGCCCCGGTGAGAGCCCCGACACCCCCGGAGCTCCTTTCCCGGGGGCTCCCGGTGAACCGGGACCGGGCGGGAATGCCAGGAGCGGCCGGGGAGGCCGCGGGGAGGGCGGGCGGGGGTCGGGGCGGTCCGGGACGGGCAGGGGAGGGGGTCCCGCGGCCGCTGGCGCTGAGGGTCCCTGCAGGCAGCCCGCGGGCCTCGGCCTCGGCGCTGCACTTCCCGTCGGGGTCCCTCCTGCCCCAGTCGAGCCCCTACTTCGCCCACCCCACCATCCGCTACCACCACGGGCAGGACTCGCTCAAGGACTTCGTGCAGTTCGTCTGCGCCGACGGCGCCGCCCAGGGCCCCCAGGTGCGGCGGGGACGGGCCCGGGGGGCGCGGGGAACGCCCGGGGGGCGCGGGGACGCGCGGGGACAGCGGGGGACACCGGGATCCCCCCGCCCCCCGCCCACGCCTCGTTGGGGCGGGGCCGCGCCCCGAGATGCAAATGAGGCTGAGGAGGCGGGGCGTGTATGCAGATGAGTAGACGCGCGATATGCAAATAAGGAGAGAGGGGCGGTGCCGGTATGCAAATACACAACAGGGGGCGGTGTCTGTATGCAAATGAAACAGAGGGGCGGTGCTGTATGCAAATGCATCATAGAGGCGGGGTCTATATGCAAATACAGCACAGGGGGCGGTGCCGCTATGCAAATACACCACGGGGGGCGGGGTCTGTATGCAAACGAGCCCAGGTGGCCGCGCCGGCTGCGGAGGGGGTGACGGGGACCCCCAAACTCCGCCCTGGGGATCCCAAACTCGGGGACCCCCCCTCACCTGGAGCCGCCCCCACCTGGGCACCCGCACCTGTGGGACCCGCACGTGGGACCCACCTGGGCGCACCCCAGGGGCTGCTGGGCCCCTCCGCGACCCCCGCACGCCCCCCGTGCCAGCCCCAGCCCCTCTGTCCGTCCGTCCGTCCGTCCGTCCGTCCGTCCGTCCCGCCGGTGCCGCTGCCCCGCCCGGTGGTCCCGTGGGTCCCGGCGGTCTCTTTGATCCTGGCGGTCCCGGCGGCCCCGGGGCTCTCTGCGGTCCCGGCGGTCCCGGGGGTCCCGGTGTTCCCGTGGGTCCCGGTTGTCCCGGTTGTCCCGGTTGTCCCGGTATTCCCGGTTGTCCCGTGGGTCCCGGTGTTCCCGGTGGTCTCTACGGTCCCGGGGGTCCGTCACCGTGTTCTCGTTGCAGCCGTGCGGGGCGCAGGGCCGGGCCGGGGGGGCTGCGGGGGCCCCCCTGCCCCGACCCCTGCCCCTGCCCCCGGCGGAGCCCAAAGCCCCCAGCGGCCCCCCCGGCGGAGCCCCCGCCGCTGCCCGTAAGTGCCCCCGGGACCACCGGGACCCCCCCGGCACCACCGGGACCCCCCCGGCACCTCCCCCCGCACCCCACGGCTCCCCCCGCGCCCGCAGCCGGGCCCTGGCCGTGGGGGCGGGGGGCAGGGGGGGCAGGTGGGGGTGCAGACAGGTGAGGGGGCGGGGGGGGTGCAGACAGGTCAGGTACAGGTGCCCAGGTGTGGGTGCAGACAGGTGAGGAGGGCAGCAGCCAGGTGCGGGTGCCCAGGTAGGGGTGCAGGTGCCCAGGTTCAGGTGCCCAGGTAGGGGTGCAGGTGCCCAGGTAGGGGTGCAGGTGCCCAGGTGCAGGTGCCCAGGTGCAGGTGCCCAGGTAGGGGTGCAGATGCCCAGATGTGGGTGCCCAGGTAGGGGTGCGGGTGCCCAGGTAGGGGTGCAGGTGCCCAGGTGCGGGTGCCCAGGTAGGGGTGCAGGTGCCCAGGTGCAGGTGCCCAGGTGTGGGTGCCCAGGTGCGGGTGCAGCTGAGGGGTGAGGGGTGTTGCAGGTGCCACCTGGGCAGCTCCAGGCTGGTGCCAGCAGCCGCCCCAGGGTGCCCCAGCTCAGGGCGGCACCTGTGACCCAGGTGGGCACCGGGGTGGGTGACAGGAGCGGGGGGGCAGCAGGTGCCAGGTGCCAGAGTGAGCCAGGTGTTGGGGTGCACAGGGTGGCACAGGGACCCAGGCGGTGACAGTGACCTGGGTGCCAGGAACAGGGGGCAGTAGGTGCCAGCAGGTGACAGGTGGCACAGGTGACAGAGTGACCCAGGCGGCAGGAGCAGGTGCCAGCAGGTACCAGGGTGACCCAGGTGACAGAGTGACCCAGGTGCCAGCAGGTGACAGAGTGACCCAGGTGCCAGGGTGACCCAGGTGCCAGCAGGTGCCAGCAGCAGGTGACAGGTGACAGAGTGACCCAGGTGCCAGCAGGTGCCAGGGTGACCCAGGTGCCAGCAGCAGGTGACAGGTGACAGGTGACAGTGCCCGCCCGGCCCGGCTGCCCGTGCATCCTCACCTGCATCATCGCCATCGCTCACCGGCCCCGGCGCTCATCCCCGCCCCCCCCGCCCCGGTCATTCCAGCGGCTCCTTCGCCATTTCCGCCCCTTTTTACCCCATTTCCGCGGGGGGGGGGAGGGGCGGGGGGGGGGATCCCGGAGCCACCTGAGCCCCCCGAAGGGGGGGGGGGGTGGGGCACACCTGAGGCTCCTCCCTGCCCCCCCTCGGGGGGACCCGCACAGGTGAGTACCTGCGGGGGGGGGGGGGGCGGGGCTCGTAAAGGTGTGGGGGGGGCTCTAAGCGGGCTGGGCACACCTGGGGGGGGGGGGGTGGGCGGTACCTGGGGGGGGGCGGTGGGCGGTGCCCGCACCTGTCCGGGGGCGGGGCCGGGCTGAGCCCCCTCTCCCCGCAGCATTCGCAGCGTCAGGCGCCGCCGCTGCCCCCCGCCTTGTCGGCCTCGGACCCCGCGACGGCAACTTTCTGAGCCTGCCCCAGCAGCAGGTACGGCGCACCTGGGGACACACCTGGGGACACACCTGGGGACACACCTGGGGACACACCTGGGAACCCCCGGGACACCTGGGACAACCCCCCGGGGACCCCCCCGCCTCGGGACACCTGGAGACACCCCCGGCCACCTGGGAAACCCCTGCTCACCTGGGAACCCCCCCGGTCACGTGGGACCCCCCCGCACACCTGGGACTCCTCCCGTAGTTCTGGGTCCCCCCCTTGGCCACCTGACCCCCCCCCCCATCACACCTGGCTGGCAACCCCGGCCACGCCCCCCCGCGGTGACGTCACCACGGGGACAAAGGGGGGCGTGGCCAGGCCGCCCCGGCGCGGCCGCCATTGGCCCCCCCTGCCCCGTGGCACGACGCCCGATTGGCTGCCTGCCCTGCGCCCGCGGCCGCTGATTGGCTGCCTGCCCTGCGGCCGCGCTCGCTGATTGGCTGGCGCGGGCGCGCGGGGCGCGGAGCCAATGGAGAGCGGAGCCAGGGCCGGCAGCCGAGCGCAGCGGAGCCCCATTGGCTGGCACGGCCAGGCGGGAGGGGGCGGGGCCGGCGCTGATTGGCTGGCACCGGCGGGCCCTTGGCAGGCAGCGGGCGCTGCGGCGGCACCGCGCGATCCCATTGGCTGAGCGCGGTGGTGCGGCGGCGGCTCGGCCAATGGCGGGGCGGGGCTCGCGGCGGGGGCGTGGCCAGGCGGGGGGGCTGCCCCCCACCCCCCCACCCCCCAGACCATATGCCCACCGTGGGGACCCCCGGGACCCCCGAGCGGGGCGGCCACGCCCCCTTTTGGGGGGTCCTGGGGGGCGGGGGCAACCCCAACCCCACTGGGGGGGTCCCGGGGGTTCCACCCCCCCCCACTCTGGAGACCCCAACCCAATTCTGGGGGGTCCTGGGGGGGTCCCAAGGCTTCATTCCCCCCCACCTCTGGAGACCCCAACCCAATTCTGGGGGGTCCTGGGGGCGGGGGTGACCCCCTCTCCCAACGCAGGGGTCCTGGGGGGGTCACAGGGGTTTCATCCCCCCCTCTCCGGAGACCCCAACCCATTTTGGGGGAGTTGGGGGGGGTAGGAAGGGTTTGCCCCCCCTTCTCCAGCGACCCCCGAGTCCTCAGGGGGGGCTCATCCCTTTTTGGAGGGGTTCGGGACCCCCAATCTTGGGGGATTTTGGGGTCCCCCGTAGCCTTGGGGGGGGTTTGGGTGTCCTGGGGGGCTGAGGGGGTCTGGAGGGGGGGGGGGGGGTCTGCGTTTGTGTCTCCCCCCCCTCTCTGACCCCCCCCCCCCATCTCCCCCCCACCCCTCCCCAGTCCTGGTTCCTCTGACGCCGCCCCCGGACGAGGAGAAACCGCCCGGAAAAAGGAGAAAAACGGAAAAAAAAAAAAAAAGAAAAAAAAATCCACAAAAAAAAAAAACCCACAAAAAAAACTCCACAAAAAAAAAACAAACAAAAAAAAAACCCCAAGGAAAAAAAAAAAAATCAACAATAAAAAAAAAACCGCAGCCCCCCCACCCCCCCCATTTCCCCACTCCCCCCCCCCCCACCCCGAAGAAAACAAAAAAAACCAAACCCGGCCCCCCCCCCCTTCCCCCCCCCCATTCTCGCCGCCGTCCGCCCCTGGGGGGGCCCCGACCCCCCCTGACCCCCCCCCCCCCCAATGACGTGGATGAGGGTTCGGCCTCTCTGATGTGTCCCCCCCCCACCCAAAACCCCCCCCTCCCCCCCCCGGCACACACAGGGTCACCCCGGAGGGAATTTTGGGGGGGTGGGGGGGGACGGCCCTTTAAACTCCCCCCCCCAAAAAAAAAAAAAAATTAAAAAAAGAAAGAAAATCCGCGCCCCCCCCCTCCCCCCGCACCCGCGCGCGCGCCCGTGCCCCCCCCCCAGCACCAGCACCGCCCCCCCCCCCCCCCGCACCGCACCCGCGCGCGCGCCCGGGGGGGGCCCCCCCTCGCTGCAGGCCAGCGAGAGGGGGGGGGGGCTGGGGGGAGGGGGAGGGGGGGGGCAACACACCCTGACCCCCCCCCCCCACCCCCCCGCCCACGACACCCCCCCCCCCACCACCTTCGGGGTCCCCCCCCCCCAAATCCAACCCAAATCCCCCCCCCTTTTTTATCCACACCCCCCCCCGCTCATTTTTTTAATTAAGTGCAATTACCCCCCCCCCGCCCCCCCCCCCATCCCCGGGATCAAACTCCCGCGTTTTGGGGTCAAACCCCCCAGTTTGGGGTCAAACCCCCCCAGTTTGGGGTCAAACCCCATTTCCCCCCCCCCGCCCCTTTGTGCTCCTCACCCCCCCAAGGGTCAAACCCCCCCAGTCTCATTTTGGGGTCAAACCCCCCCTTTTCGGGTCCCCCCCCCTTCCCCGCCCCCCTCTCCAAGTGCTTTTTTGGGGGGAAATCCCCAATTTTCCCCATTTTTCCCCAATTTTCCCCATTTTTCCCCAATTTTCCCGAGTTTTCCCCATCGGGGGCGCCGCCCCCCCCCCCGATTTTTTTTGGTTTTTTAATCGTTTTTGGCTCATTTCGCTCCGAGCTCGCGTTCCGGGGGGTGGGGGGGGTCACGGGGTGGGGGGGGGGGGGATTTGGGGTCATTTCGCTCATTTTGGGGTTTTCTGCACCTTCGGCCGGGGGGGGGGCGGGGCGGGATGTGCCCCCCCCCCCCTTTCCCCTGCCCCCCCCCCCCCCCCCACCCTCCCCGGGGGTGATTTTGGAATTTTTGGGGGGGTCCGGGGGGGGTTCAGCCCCTTCCCCCCCCCCTCCCCACCCCCCGGATTTTGGGGTCAAACGGACCAAAATCGCCTTTGCCTTAGACCCCCCCGCGTGCCTTCCCCCGCCCACCCGCGACCCCCCCAAAATGGGGACGAATCACCCGGGCCCCCCCTTTTGGGGCACCCCCCCCCCCCTTTGTGCCCCCCCCCCGGATTTTTGGGACCCCCCCTCCCATAATAAACCACACCCCCCCCCTCCCCGCCCCCACACCCCCCCCCCCCCCAATTTTTGGGCTCCCCGCATTTCGGGGCCCCCCCCACCAGCAATGGGGGCCCCCAACATTTGGGGACCCCCCCACCAGCAATGGGCCCCTCCCCCCCCCTTTCCCCTCCCCTCCCCCCCCCTCGGGCAATGCGACCCCTCCCCCATCTCCGGGCACCCCCATTTTGGGCCCCCCCCGCCCCAAAATCCACCCCTGGGGGGGGAGGGGAGGGGGCGATTTTGGGGGGGTTCGCGCCCGCACCAGCGTTGCACATTTTGGGGGACCCCCCCCCCCACCTCCGCACCCCCCCTTTGCACGTGGTAGTGACGTCATTTCCCAGGGGGCGGGGCGGCCCCTCCCCCCCTCACTTGCCCCCCCCCCCCCCCCCCCCCCCATTCGCGGGATGAGGAAAAAAAAAAAATAAAACAAAAACCGCGGAAAAAAATTAAAAAAAAAAAATGGGGCGGAAAAGGAGAAAAAAATGGAAATAAAAAATGTCGATACCCGCTGGCAGCGCCTGGCCCGTCCCGGGGGGGGATTTGGGGGTCCTGGGGGGGATCTGGGGGAATTTGGGGGGATCTGGGGGCACTTACGGCGGTGCCTGGGAGGGATTTGGGAATCCGGGGGATTTTTTGGGGTCCGAGGGGGATTTTGGGGGAGTTTAAGGGGTCTGGGGGGATCTTTTGGGTCTGGGGGAGATTTTGGGGGGTCCCTCCCCGGGGGGGGGGGGGGGGGCGTGTCCGTGTCCCTCGGTCCCGTGGCTGGAGCGGATTTGGGGAATTCGGGGAATTTTGGGGGATTTCCAGATGATTCCCATTTCCCGGTGCTCCCAGTTCCCGCCCCACCTCTCCCAGTGCTCCCAGTGTCCGTCTGTCCCTGTCCCAGTGTCCATCTGTCCCTGTCCCAGTGTCCGTCTGTCCCTGTCCCAGTGCTCCCAGTGTCCGTCTGTCCCTGTCCCAGTGTCCCTCTGTCCCTGTCCCAGTGTCCGTCTGTCCCTCCCCCCTCTCTCCCAGTGCTCCCAGTGTCCTTCTGTCCCTGTCCCAGTGTCCGTCTGTCCCAGTGCTCCCAGTGTCCCTCTGTCCCTGTCCCAGTGCTCCCAGTGTCCCTCTGTCCCTGTCCCAGTGTCCGTCTGTCCCTGTCCCAGTGCTCCCAGTGTCCGTCTGTCCCTGTCCCAGTGTCCCTCTGTCCCTGTCCCAGTGCTCCCAGTGTCCGTCTGTCCCTCCCCCCTCTCTCCCAGTGCTCCCAGTGTCCGTCTGTCCCTCCCCCCTCTCTCCCAGTGCTCCCAGTGTCCGTCTGTCCCTGTCCCAGTGTCCGTCTGTCCCTCCCCCCTCTCTCCCAGTTCCCTCCCAGTTCCCTCCCAGTTCCCCCCCCCCTCTCCCAGTGTCCCCAGGGGCCGTCAGGTGACAGCGGGGCCGGGCGGGGGGGGGGTGGCGGGGGAGGCGACCCCGCTTCCCCTTTTGGGGCCATAAAGGGACACGGAGGGGGGGACAGCGAGGGGACAGCGAGGGGACAGCGAGGGGACAGCGCCGGCCGGGACGGTGAGCGACCCCCGGGGGGGGGGGGTGGCACTGCTGACCCCCCCCACCCCCCGGACACGTGGAGGGGACAGGGACACCCCCAGACCCCGGGGGTGACAATGGGGAGGGACAGGGACACCCCCAGACCCCGGGGGTGACACTGGGGGGGGACAGGGACACCCCCAGACCCTCCTGTGACACCCCCAGACCCTTGGGTGACACTGGGGAGGGGGGAGAGGTGACACCCCCGGAGCCATGGGTGACACCGTGGGGAGCGTGTGGCACCCCCAGACCCTTGGGTGACACTGGGAGGGGACAGTGACACCCCCAGACCCTCGGGGTGATACTGGGGGGGGGTTGTGACACCCCCTGACCCCCTGTGACACCCCCAGACCCTTGGGTGACACTGGGGGGGGGTTGTGACACCCCCAGACCCCCGGTGACCCCCCTGTGTCCCCCTGTGTCCCCGCAGATGCTGGCACCGCCGTGGCTCTCCCTGTCCCTGTCCCTGTCCCTGTCCCTGTCCCTGTCCCTGGTGGCCCCCGCGGGGGGCGCCCCGGGGGGGGCTCTGTCCTTCCTGGCCCTGGGGGACTGGGGGGGGCTGCCCGAGCCCCCCTTTGTCACCCCCCGCCAGGTGGCCACGGCGGCGGCCATGGGCCGGGCGGCCGCCGAGCTCGGAGGGGACTTCGTGCTGGCCCTGGGGGACAACTTCTACTACGAGGGGGTCAAGGACGAGTGGGACCCGCGATTCCAGGTACGCCCGGCGTCCCCAGTGTCCCTCTGGTGTCCCCCATTGTCCCCATGGTGTCCCCGTGGTACCCCCGGTGTCCCCATTGTCCCTCCGTGTCCCTGTGGTGTCCCCCATTGTCCCCATTGTCCCCATGGTGTCCTCATGGTGTCCTCAATGTCCCCATGGTCCCTCCACGTCCCTCTGGTATCCCCCATTGTCCCTGTGGTATCCCTATGGTACCCCTGGCGTCCCCGTGGTGTCCCCAATGTTCCCAGGGTGTCCCCCATTGTCCCTATTGTCCCCATGGTGTCCCCGTGGTGTCCCTGTGGTGTCCCCATGGTGTCCCCATTGTCCCTCCATGTTCCTGTGGTGTCCCCCATTGTCCTCATGGTGTCCCCATGGTGTCCCCATTGTCCCTCCATGTTCCTGTGGTGTCCCCCATTGTCCTCATGGTGTCCTCATGGTGTCCCCATTGTCCCTGTGGTGTCCCCAATGTCCCCACGGTGTCCCCACTGTCCCCGTTGTCCCCGTGGTGTCCCCACGGTGTCCCCACTGTCCCCGTTGTCCCCAGGACACCTTCGAGCGCGTGTTCGTGTCCCCGGGGCTCCGCGGCGTCCCCTGGTTCGTCATGGCCGGGAACCACGACCACGCCGGCAACGTCACCGCGCAGCTGCGCTACAGCCGCCACTCCCCGCGCTGGTACGGCCCAGGCGCAGGGGCACCGAGGGTCCCCAAAGGTCCCCGAGAGTCCCTGAGTGTCCCCCAAGGGTCCCAGAGTTCCCTCGAGTGCCCCTGAATGTCCCCAAGGGTCCCTGAGTGTCCTCAAAGGTTCCCGAGGGTCCCCAAGTGTCCCCAAGGGTCCCCGAGTGTCCCCAAAGGTTCCAGACGGTCCCTGAGTATCCCCGATGGTCCCTGAGTGTCCCCAAGTGTCCCCAAGGGCCCCTGAGTTCCCTCGAGTGTCCCCGAGGGTTCCTGAGTGTCCCCAAAGGTTGCAGAGGGTTCCTGAGTGTCCCCGAGGGTTCCTGAGTGTCCCCAAGTGCCCCCAAGTCCCCTCGGGGTGCCCCTACAATGTCTGCCCTCCATCCATCCCTGGGGATGTCCCCATGGTGTCCTCAAGTCCCCTCTGGCTGTCCCCAGCCTGTCCCTAAGCCCCTGCAGGGTGTCCCCAGCTCTGCTTGGCACATCCCCGCATGTCCCTGCATGTCCCCACATGTCCCTGCATGTCCCTGCATGTCCCTGCATGTCCCCGCATGTCCCCAAGTGTCCCCAAGTGCCCTCACATCTCGCAGGCGCTTTCCCCAGCCCTACCACACCCCGTGCCTGCTGCTGGGGTGTCACCGGACTGTCCCCAAGTGTCCCCACACTGTCCCCAAGTGTCCCCAGGTGTCCCCAAGTGTCCCCAGATGTCCCCAGGCGCTTTCCCACACCCGTACTACAGCCTGCGCCTGCCGGGCTGTCCCTGCACTGTCCCCATGGTGTCCCCATGCCCCACAGCCCCTTCCCCTGCCCTGCGCCCGTGCCAGGCTGTCCCCAGGTGTCCCCAAGTGTCCCCTGGTGTCCCCCCAGGCGCTTTCCCCACCCGTACTACAGCCTGCGCCTGCACCTGCCGGGCTCCAACGTCTCGGCGCGGCTGCTGGTGCTGGACTCGGTTCTGCTCTGCGGCCACAGCGACGATTTCGGCTCCGGCCCCGGTTCCGGTCCCGGCCCCGCGGGGCCCCGGGACGCGGCGGCGGCGGCGGCGCACCTGGGCTGGCTGCGGGCGCAGCTGGAGGCGGCGGCGGGCGACGCCTTCGTGCTGGTGGCCGGGCACTACCCGGTGTGGTCGGTGGCCAAGCACGGCCCCACGGCCTGCCTGGTGCGGCTGCTGCGGCCGCTGCTGCGGCGGCACCGCGTCAGCGCCTACCTGTGCGGGCACGACCACAACCTGCAGGTGAGACGGGGACAGGTGAGACAGGTGGGACAGGGACAGGTGAGGGATGGACAGGTGGGACAGGGACAGGTGAGACGGGGACAGGTGAGGGATGGACAGGTGAGACAGCCCCAGGTGTGTCCCCGGGTGTGTCCCCCGGGTCTGTCAGCCCCAGGTGTGTCCCCAGGTGTATCCCCAATGTCCCCAGGTGTGTCCCTCCCCCTGACCCCACCCTTTCCCCGCAGTACCTGGAGGAGGGCGGCGTCTCCTACGTCCTGAGCGGCGCCGGGAACTTCATGGAGGAGTCGCGGCCGCACGAGCGCTCGGTGCCGCCCGGGGCGCTCCGGTTCTTCTTCGGGAGCCCCGAGAGCCCCGGCGGCTTCGCCCACGTGCGCCTGGAGCCCCACGGGGCCACTGTGACCTTCCTGGAGAGCACCGGGCGCGTCCTGCACCGCGTGACGCTGCCGCCGCGCCGCCTCTGACCGGGACACCGGGACACCGGGACAGCGGGAAACTGGGGACACCGGGACAGCGGGACAGCGGGGATGGAGGGAACAGAGGGGACACCGGGCGCGTCCTGCACCGCGTGACGCTGCCGCCCCGCCGCCTCTGACCGGGACACCGGGACAGAGGGGACACCGGGACAGCGGGGACAGCGGGGACGCTGGCGACACTGACCCCTGACCCCTTGGGGACGCTGATCTCTGACACGGGGGGACACTGGGGACAGGACACTGACCCCTGGCCCTTGGGGACCCTGACCCGGGGAACGCTGCCCCCCCCCCCCCCCCAATAAAGGCTTTGAACGGACCCGAACCCGCCGCGATTCGCCCCAAAAACCGCGCGGGTGGTGGGGGGGCGGAGCCTGGCCGCACCTGCCACGCCCCCCGCGCCGCTGATTGGCTGCGCCGCGCGTCCGTCTGATGGGCGGGACCGCGCGCGCGCCGCTCGGCTCCCGCTGGTGATTGGCTGGGGCACTGCGCCCTTCAACCAATGAGCGGGCGGTCTTGGGTCACGTGTGGGTGTTCCCGCCGCTGATTGGCTGAGTGCGGAGGGGCGGCACTTCCGGGAACGCGGCGCGAGCGCGGCCGGAGGAACCGGGAGGTACCGGGGAGAACCGGGGGGAACCGGGAGGGGCCCGAGGGGTCCCGGCGGGGCCGAGCCGCCCCCGGCACGTCCCGCAGCGCCTCGGGGCCACTCCCAGGCGGCTCCCGGGGCCGATCCCGGTGTCGTTCCCGTTCCCGCGGCCGTTCCCGGTTCTGGGCCCCGGTGCGGCCGCCATGGGCCGCCGCAAGTCGAAGCGGAAGCCGCCGCCCAAGAAGAAGATGACGGGGACGCTGGAGACGCAGTTCACGTGTCCGTTCTGCAACCACGAGAAGTCCTGCGACGTCAAGATGTGAGCGGGGGACACCGGGGGGACACCGGGAACCGGGGGGACACCGGGGACGGGGCACGGGGGTGGGCGGCAGCGCGGAAACGGCGACGGAGGAACGCGGGGGGGAAGCGGGGAGGGGGGACATGGACGGGGACACGGGGCACCGGGGGCTGCCGGTACCGGGAGGGGGAGAAACGGGGGCACCGGATGGGCCGGGGGGGGTTCGGGACGGAGCCCGGAGGGGTCACGACCTCCTTGTGCCCCGCAGGGACCGCGCCCGGAACACCGGGGTGATCTCGTGCACCGTGTGCCTGGAGGAGTTCCAGACCCCCATCACCTGTATCCTTACCGGGAGCCCCCCGTGACCCCTCTCGGGACCCCCACCGGGACCCCCCAAATCCGTGATGGAGCCTTAACGGCGCCCCCAGACCTGTCGGAGCCCGTGGACGTTTACAGCGACTGGATCGACGCCTGCGAGGCGGCCAACCAGTGACACCGGGGGGACACCGGCAGAGGGGGACACGGCCCTGTCCCCAAACCCCGGCGCGGTCACGACACCCCCGGGCCCGGTGCCACCCCCGGAGCTCGGTGACAGCCCCAGCCCCGCTGTGGGGGTGACATTTCCCCCCCCCAGCCCCTGTGACTCGTCCCTGTCCCCTCGGGGACGCCGGGCCGGGGGTGGCGCCCGGTTTGGGGAGAGCAGCGCGGCAATAAACGGCCCGAGATGGTGGCCCTGGTGTCCCTTGTCCCCCCCATTGTCCCCTCGGTGTCCCCCCTCCCTGTCCCCTCACTCTCTCCCAGCGCTGTCACCTCTGCGTGTGGCTTTTATTGTGCCTCGGTGGCTTCACATGTGGCGGGGGCCGAGCCCCCCGGGGCCGATACCGGGACTGATACCGGGGCCGGTACCGGGGCCAGTACCAGGGCCGATACCGGGACCGATACCGGGGCCGATACCGGGACCGATACCGGAGCCGTTCCTGGGGCTGATGGCGGGACTGAACCCGGGACTGAACCCGGGACTGATCCCGGGACCGATCCTAGCACTGAACCCCCCGGGGCCGTTGCCGGGGCCATTCCCGGGGCTGATCGTGGAGCTGATCCCGGGACTGATACCGGGACTGAACCCCCCGGGGCCAATCCCCGGTGCCGATTCCCCCCGGGGCCGGTCCCGTGATCGTTCCCTGCCCTGGGGCCAATTCCCGGTGCTGGTTCCCCCCAGGAACGATCCCGGTGCCGGTTCCCCCGGTTCCAGCCCCGGTTCGGGCCCGGCGGGGCTCGGCGATCCCGGTGCCGATTCCCCCGGTTCCAGCCCCGGTTCGGGCCCGGCGGGGCTCGGCGATCCCGGTGCCGGTTCCCCCGGTTCCAGCCCCGGTTCGGGCCCGGCGGGGCTCGGCGGGGCGCGGTGCTGCCGGTGTCAGCGGTGTCGCGGTGCAAGCGGCGGCGGCGCCCGCGGCTACTGCGAGTTGTAGAGGCCCCCGTGGCCGTCGCAGCCGTCGAGGCCGAGCAGCTCGGGGCCCCCGCAGTACTTGGGGTCGTAGACCTGGCGCGGCAGCCCGTACACCGTCATGCCGGTCTGCGAGGCGCCCTTGTTGCTGCCCATCTGCAGCCCGATGGTCATGGTGTCGCAGTGCTCCATGCCCAGCGCCGGCTCGAAGATCTGCCGCTTGGTGCCCGGCGCCGTCATCCCCGCCTGGGCACCGGCCACGGTCAGGGCGGCACCGGGGGCCAGCGGAGGGGTGGGGGGGCCTGGGGTGCTGCCCGCGGGGTGTTTGGCCCCTCTCTGTCCCCTCTCTGTGTTCCCCTCTCTGTCCCGTCTCCCCTCATTGTCCCCTCTCTGTCCCCTCTCTGTCCCCCTCTCCATCCCCACTCCTTCCCTTTCCCATTCCCTGATTGTGCCCTCTCTGTCCCCTCTCATTGTCCCCACATTCCCCTCTCTCCGTCCCCCCTCTGTCCCCTCTCTGTCCCTTCCTCTCTGTCCCATCTCATTGTCCCCTTTCCGTCCCCTCATTTTCCCCTAATTCTCCCCTCATTCTCCTCTCTCCACCCCCCTTTTGTCCCCCTCATTGCCCCCTCTCTGTGCCCTTTTCCATCCCTCATTTTCCCCTTTCCGTCCCCTCTCTGTCCTCTCACTCTCCCCTCTTTGTCCCCCCTCTCTGTCCCCTCCGGGCCGTTTGTCCCCCTAATCCGGGACATCTGAGTCCCCATGTGCCATCCCTGCCTGTGTCCCCGTGTCCCCCAAGGGGTGGCAGCGTCCCCGTGTCCCCGCTGTCCCCGTGTCCCCACCTGGCTGGCGCCCTTGTTGGTGCCCATCTGGAGGCTGATGGTGGCCTGGTCCAGGGGCTGGTCCGTGCCCAGTTTGGGGTCGTACAGGTGTCGCCGCGTCCCGTACGCCGTCATGCCCTGCTGGCTGGCGAACTTGTTGGTGCCCATCTGCGGGGACGGAGCCGCAGCGTCACCCGCTGTCCCCAGGCCACCCCCGGCTGTCCCCCGGCTGTCCCCCGGCTGTCCCCGGTGTCACCTGGAGCCCGATGATGTTCCTGCCCTCGCGCAGCTTCTCGGGCTGGAAGCGCCGCTGCTGCTTCTCGGCGTATTTCACCCCCAGCCCCACGTTGTTCCCCTTTGTCTTGGCCTGGAGGAGATCCGGGGGCGTTGGGGGGGCTCACGGGGACCCCCAGACCCCAAATCCCTTCCCCAGACCCCAAATCCCTTCCCCAGACCCCAAATACCCTCTCCAGACCCCAAATCCCTTCCCCAGACCCCAAATCCCTTCCCCAGACCCCAAATACCCTCCCCAGACCCCAAATACCCTCCCCAGACCCCAAATCCCTTCCCCAGACCCCAAATCCCTTCCCCAGACCCCAAATACCCTCCCCAGACCCCAAATACCCTCCCCAGACCCCAAATCCCTTCCCCAGACCCCAAATACCCTCCCCAGACCCCAAATCCCTTCCCCAGACCCCAAATACCCTCCCCAGACCCCAAATACCCTCCCCAGACCCCAAATCCCTTCCCCAGACCCCAAATCCCTTCCCCAGACCCCAAATCCCTTCCCCAGACCCCAAATACCTTCCCCAGACCCCAAATCCCTTCCCCAGACCCCAAATACCCTCCCCAGACCCCAAATCCCTTCCCCAGACCCCAAATCCCCCCTCTGGATCCCCCCACAGCACATTCCCAGTGCCCTCCAAGGGGCCTCAAGGACCCTCTGGAGCTCCCCAGACCCCTCAAGACCCTCCCAGGACCCCCCAGGACCCCCCCATGGTCTCACCTGGCTGGCGAGGGCGATGAGCGTGGACTGCACCTGGGTGTGGTTGGTGTTCTCGAAGAGGTCGTTGGCCTCGAAGATGTCGTGGGGCTTCACCCCATAGCGTGTGATGGCCCTCAGGAAGTTCCCGATGTTCTCCAGCTGCTCTCGGGGGGGATTTGGGGTCGGATTTGGGGTCAGAACCTCCCCAGATCGGCCCCAAATTCTGGGGAACCTGCCCCAGATCCCAGTTTTGGGGTCAGGACCCCCCCCAAACCCTGGTTTTGGGGTCAGAACCCTCCCGGACCCTGCCCCAGATTTTGGGGACCCTGTCCCACAGCCCAGCTTTGGGGTTTCCCCTCACCTTGTGCCAGTTCTGGACGGGTTCGTTCACCTTGGGCACCGAGCCCGGCTGCAGTTTGTTAATGAGCCTGGGTGGGGACAGCACAGGTGAGGTCAGCACAGGTGAGACAACACGGGGGGGTCACCCCGGGATCACCCCCACCCACAGCAGTGACCCTAGGGTCAGGGGTCAGGGGTCAGGGGTCAGGGGTCAGCCCAGGTGAGGAACGGGTTAAAATTCCCGGAGGATCCTCCCAGGCTGGGCCGGGGGCACAGGGAGGGGGACAGGGCTGGGGACAGAGTGGGGGTCCCGGGGGGGTCCCGGCTGTTTCGGGGGTCCCACGGGGGTCCCGGGGGTCTCTCAGGGGGGTCCCCGGGCCGTACTCGCAGAGGATGACGCCGTCCTTGAGCCCGTCCATGAAGTTGTCCCCGATCCGGCGCCCCGTGGTGCCCTCGATCCAGGCACGGAGCTCCCGCTCGTGCTGGGGGTCGTACTTCTGAGCCAGCTGGGGGGACACGGGGACATCGGGGGACATTGGGGGACAGTCAGAGGGACACGGGGACATCGGGGGACAGAGTCAGGGGGACATTGGGACAGGGGGACAGAGTCAGAGGGACAGGGGGACACGAGGACATCGAGGGACATGGGGATCAGTGTCAGGGGACAGGGGGACATCGGGGATGTGGAGACACGGGGACACCACCAGGGGACACGGGGACACTGCCGGGGGGACGTAGTGGCACGGAGAGTGTGGGGGACACCCCCACGGAGACCGGGGGGACAGTGCCAGGAAGCCACGGAGGATTTGGGGACACGGGACAGTGCGAGGGGACAGGGAGGACTTGGGGACACGAGGGACAATCTCAGGGGCACAGGGAGGACTTGGGGACACGGGGGACGGGGCCAGGAAGCCACGGGGGATTTGGGGACACCGCGGGGACCCTGGCCGGGGGATGGGGCGCCACCCGCAGGGGGACACCACAAAGGGCGGGGGCGGCACTTTGGGGACACCCTGAGGGCAGAGGGGGCGCGGGGATCCCCGCTGGCGCCGCTCCCCCGTTCCCCGTTCCCGGTAAGGCCGGGGCTGCCCGGACCCCCCCCGCCCCGCCCCGGCCCCCCCGGCGCGGCGCAGACCGGGCCGGCCGAACCTTTGCCCATATATAGCCCCGGCCCGGGGCCGCCGCCGCCCGCCCGCCGCGCTCCGCCGCCTTATAAGGGCTCACGGCGGGGCCGGGGGGCGCCGGGGCCCCCCCGGGCCGCCGAGCCCCCCCCGTTAACCCTTCCCGGGCCGGGCCCCCCGCCCCCCCCGCCGTGTCCCGTGTCCGGCGCCTCCCGCCCGCCGCGGGGCCGCCCGAACCGCCCCCGTTAACCCTTCCCGGGGCGGACACCGGCGGGGAGCTCCTGGGGGGGGTCCCGGGCTCCGCCCGCTCCGTTCCGGTGTCGCCCCCTCCCCTCCCCGGCCCCGCCGGGGGGTCCCGGTGTCGCCCCCCCTCCGGCTCGGTGTCCGTCACCGCCCGCCGGGACCGACCGGGGGCAGCGGGGGCCCCCCCGCCCCACAAACCCCCGATCCCCGTTAACCCTTAACGGCCCGGTGCCCGCCAGGAGCCCCCGGTGCTCACGGGGGCACCCCCGGTGTCGCCCCCTCCCCTCCGTGACCCCCACCGGGGACCCGGTGCCCGTCACCTCCCGCTCACCGGAGGCACCGGGGGCTGCGGAGCTCCCAACGCCGCCGCCCCCGGTGAACCGGCGCCCGGTGCGACCCCCGGGGGGGCCCCGCCGGTGCCGCCGCCCGGTGCCGGTGCCCGTCCCTTCCCTCCCGGGGCAGCACCAGGGACAGCGCCGGGTCCCGCCCCCGCTCCCGCCGGGTCCTGCCGCGACCCCCGCCCGCCCCGGTGCTGCCGCCCCCCCGGGGGAGGGGGTGACACCTGCCCGGACCCCCCGGCTCGCTCCGGTCCGGTCCGGTCCGGTCCGGTTGGGTCCGGATGGGTCCGGTCGGTGCCGCTCACCTTGTTCTTCACCTCGGCCGAGAGCCCGTAGGCCGGGCCGCGGTTGAAGTGCGCGTTGGACATTCCGGGGGTCCCGGGGGTCGCGGTGGCTCCGGGGGGGTCGCGGCGGGCGGGCGGCGCCGGTTCGGGGCTGTCCCGGGCGGGTTCGGGGCTGTCCCGGGTGGGGTCGGTGCCCTGGGCTCGGCTCGGTGCCCTCGCTCGGTTCCTCCCGGTCCCGTCCCGGCGCCGCCGCCGCCACTTTTAAAAGTGGGCGGTGGGCGCGGAGCTCCCCCCGGGCCGGGCCGGCCGCAGCCAATCCGCGCCCTCCGCCGCGCTGACGTCACGGCGGGGCGGGTGATGGCGTCATTTTTTCCACATTTACCGGGGGGATCCCGGAGGGGGGGGGGATCCCGGGGCGGGGGGGGGAGGGAATCCCGGACCGCCCCCCCCTCCCTAAATCCGCCCTTCCCCCTCCGCACTCCCGCGACCCCCCCCGGTCATGTCGGGGCTCCCCAGGAGCGGGGACCCCCCTCAGGACACCGTGGACCCCCTTAGGACACCGGGGGTCTCCTCCCCGCGCTCCCGGGATCCCCCCGGTACCGCGGGGCCCCCCCCAGGGCAGCGCGGCTCGAGCCCCCCCCCGCCCGGTGCCGTCACCGGATCGGACTCCGCCGCCCCCCGGGGGCGGGCACGACTCGTCACGGGTGGGGAATGTCCCCCTCCCCTCCCCTCCCCCTCCCCCTCCCCCTCCCCGCCCCCCCCGCGGCTCCGGGACCCCCCCGGGGCTGCGGGGACACCCGGGACCCCCCCCCCTGCCCCCTCCCGGGATTTGGGGAACCCCTCCCCCCCACTCCGGGGCTGCTGGTGCCGCTCTGACGTCACCGTTCACCCCCCGTGACGTCACCGCTGATCCCCGTCCTTGAGCTCATCCCGGGGTCCCGCTCTGACGTCACGGGGGAACCCCCTCCGAGCACCGCCCCTCGCTGCCTGCCAATCACCGCGCCCGCCGAGAAAAGCCGCGCGGTGATTGGCTGCGCCCGGCAGGCCCCGCCCACTGATCCAGCCAAGATGGCGGCGCCCAGCGGCGCGACCCGGTGTGGGGACAGCGGGGCCCGGCCGTGAGGGCACAGCGCGACAGCGGCGACACCGCGACAGCGGCGACAGCGGCGACACCGCGACAGCGGCGACATGCGGCTGGGCTGGCTCCGCGCCCTGCCCCGGCGCCTCTGGGGCGGCCCCGCAGCGCCGGAGGTGCGGGGGACACCGGGGGGACACCGGGAGGGAGGGGACGGGGGGGACACGGGGGGACATCGGGGACAAGGGGAGGACAGAGGGAGGTGGGGGTGTGGGGGGACAGGCGGTTCGGTGGGCACCGGAGGGACCGAGGGGGGACACGGGGGGCACCGGGACAGGAGGGGACAGCGGGGACTCGAGGGGACAGTGGGGACACGGAGGGACACGGGGGGACAGCCGTGGTGTGACCCCTTTTCCCCCTCCCCAGCTCTGTCGCAGCCTGTGCCAGCGCCCCGCGCGTGTCCCCACCGAGGAGGGCGACAACACCGAGGGGACCCCAAAACCCCGCAGAGCCCCGAGCCGCGGCCCCGCGGAGGGCGACACTTCGGGAGGCGACACTTCGGGGGGTGCCACCTCGGGGGGTGACAGTTCAGGGGGTGCCACCCCCAAGCCCCCCCTGCGCCGCCTCCGCTCCCGCGGGTCTCACCACGAGCACACCCACGGTGACGCCGGCGCCAGCGGCGGCCGCACCGACCCCGGGGCCGCGTTCGAGGCGGCGCTGCGGGAGCTGTCCCGGGCCCCGCCGGGCCGCGGGGGCCGCCTGGCGCTGGTGGAGGCGGCGCTGGCGGCGCTGCCCGCGCTGGGGGCCGAGCGCAGCCTGGGCGCCTACAACGCTTTGCTGCGGCTGCTGCCCCGCGGGGCCTGGGTGCCCCGGGGCCCCGTGCAGAGGCTGCTGTTCCCCTTCCCCCGGCAGCAGGAGTGCGGGCTGCGCCTGCTCGAGCAGATGGAGCGCTACGGTGAGTGGGGACGGCTGGGGACGGCTGGGGACAGCTGGGGACAGCCAGGACAAGGAACAGCCCTACCTGGGGACACAGCACAGTTCTGCGTGGGATCAAGGGGTGGCTCTGCGTTGGGACACAGGGGACACCTCAGCCGCCCGTGCTGCTGCGTGTGCCTGCTTGTGTGCCCTGCTTGGTGTGCCCAGGTGTCCCCCCGTTGTCCCTTGTGTTGTCACTGCTTGCGTCTCTCCATGTCCGCTCGTGTCCCCTCGTGCCCATCCCGTGGCCTCCCAGGCCCCTTGGTGCCTCCCTGTGTCCCCAATATCCCTCATGTCCCCAGCCTGTCCCCAGCCTGTCCCCAATGTCCCCCCAGGTGTGATGCCGGACGCAGAGACGCGGTTCCTGCTGCTGGGGGTGTTCGGGCCCCGCAGCCGCCCCATGCGGAAGCTGCAGCGGATGCAGTTCTGGCTGCCGCGCCTGCGGCACCTGGACCCCCACCCACAGCCCCCCCGGCCAATCCCCCCCGGCCTGGAGGCTGCACGGCTGGGGCTGCAGCGCATGGCCTGCGACCCCGGGGCTGTCATCAGTGTCATCCAGGTGACAGGGACACGGGGGTGACAGGGGACATGGGGGGACACTGAGCCTGGGGCTGCAGCCCATGGCCTGTGACCCCGGGGCCACCATCGCTGTCATCCACAGGCACCAGTGCCAGACTCAGGGGAGGATGAAGGCTCCGTCCAGCCCTTCATCCTCAGTGAGTGCTGGGGATGTTGGGGTGCCCTGGCGGGGCTGGCTTTGGGTTCGGGGGATTTGGGCTCCCTGTGAGGGGTTTGGGGTGGGCTTTGGGGTCCCTGGGTTGGGTTTAGGGTTCCCTGAGGGTCTCTGTGAAGGGTTTGGTGTCCCTGGGTTTGGGTTTGGCTGTTGCCAGCTGTGCCTGGCGTCCCCATGTGCCCCCCATTATCCCCATTGTCCCCAGGCTGTCAGAGCCAGGATCAGCGGGAGCTCCTGGCCCAGCACGGCCCTGCCCGGTGTCCCCAATGTCCCCAATGTCCCCCCCAGTGTCCCCAATGTCCCCCCCAATGTCCCCAGGCTGTCAGAGCCAGGATCAGCGGGAGCTCCTGGCCCAGCACGGCCCTGCCCGGTGTCCCCATTGTCCCCAATGTCCCCCCAGTGTCCCCCATGTCCCCCCCAATGTCCCCAGGCTGTCAGAGCCAGGATCAGCGGGAGCTCCTGGCCCAGCACGGCCCTGCCCGCCCGGTGTTCGTGGAGGGGCCGTTCCCCCTCTGGCTCCGCGGGACCCTCCTCAAATACTTCGTGCTGCGGGGGGACCCCCTGCCCCCCCAGCTCAGGGTCAGTCGGGGGCCTGGGGGGGTCATAGAGGGGGCCTGGGGGGTCCTGAGAGGGTCATAGGGGGGTTATGGGGGGCCTGGGTGGTTCTGGGGGGGCTCCTGGGGGGTTATGGGGGGGCTTGGGGGTCGAGGGAGGGTCATGGGGGGTTCTGGGGGGCTCGGGGGGGGGGGCTGGAGGGTCCTGGGTGGTTCCTGGCAGGCCTGGAGGGTCATGGGGGGGGTCATGGTGGGGCCAGGACAGGTGGGCCGGGACCCCCAGAACCCGGCACACCTGGGGTCCCCCCAAACCCCCCCCGTTTCGCCCCAGGACCCCCCCCCGGACCCCGAGCGCAGTTTTTACTTCCCGCTGCACCTGGAGCTGGAGCTGGAGCGCGGCCCCTGGGACGACAACGACTTCGCCGTGGACAGAGGTGATTTGGGGAGGGGTCCGGGGGTGGGTCCGGGGTGTCCCCCCGCCCGCCCTGACCCCGCGTGCCCCCCCAGTGGAGGAGGGCCCGGTGCTGGCGCTGTGCGTGGCGGGCGGGGCCGAGCGCCGCTCCTTGGCCCGGTGGATCGCGGCGCTGCAGGAGCAGAACCCGGCCCTGGAATCCACGCCCGTCATCTTCCGCCTCAAACCGGGGGCGGACCCGGCAGCCGAACCCCCCCCGAGACCCCGGCTGGGCCAGGGGAGCCCCCCGGGCGCGGGGCTGGAGCCCCCCGAGGGGCGGGAGCCGGGGGGAGAGACCCCCGGAAAGAGTGGGGAATAAACGGGGTGTGATGGAGAAGGGGTGTCGTGATTTTGGGGGTCCGGGGGTGCTGGGGAGGGGTCGTGGGGGGGGGTTTTGAGGGGTTTGTGTGCCCCTCGTGGTCATAAGAGGGGATTTTGGGGGTGCTCAGATGTCGATTCCTGTTCCCAGTGTCGCGCCCCCCAAACCCAGTGGGTTCTGGGTGAGTTTGGGGAGCATTTGGGGGGTCCCCGGTGAGTTCTGAGGGTCCCTTGAGGGTCCCCAGTGAGTTTGGGGGGCACTCGGGGGTCCCCGATGAGTTTGGAAGGTCCCCAGTGAGTTTGGGGCTCTCTTGGGGGGGTCCTCAATGAATTTGGGGGGCACTTGGGGGGTCCCCGGTGAGTTTCAGGGGTCCTTTCGGGGGTCCCCAGTGAGTTTGGGGGGTCCCTGGTGAGTTCTGGAGGTCCCTTTGAAGGGTCCCCAGTGAGTTTCTCGGGACCCCTCCCCAAAACCCCGGGAGCTGGGGCAGAGCTCGTCCCGCGCATGCGCACCGAGCGCCGCGACGGCCGCCGCGACATCATCACAGCGCGACGCGACGCCTCGGTGACGTCACCTCAGCGCGCCGCGGCATGAGCGCGGCCGAGCGCGGCCCCGGCGGGCCCGGGGGGGGTCCCGGGGGGGGTCCCGGTGGTCCCGGGGCGGGCCCCGAGCCCGGCGGGGGCCGCAAAGCGCGGGGCCGGCCCCGCCTGACCGACACCGACCGCGCGCGGCGGCGCCTGGAGTCGCGCAAGAAGTACGACGTGCGGCGGGTGTACCTGGGCGAGGCGCACGGGCCCTGGGTGGAGCTGCGGCGCCGCAGCGGATGGAGCGACGCCAAGCTGGCGGCCTACCTGCTGGGGCTGGAGCGGGGCCAGCGCAACGGGCGGCGAGGGTGAGCCGGGGGGAGCCGGGGGGAGCCGGGGGGAGCCGGGAGGAACCGGGGAGAACCGGGGGAAGGGGCGCTGGGGGGGTGGGGAGGGGTCCCGGAGGGGTTTGGGGGGGTTGGGGGTCGCTGTCGGGGTCCCCCCAAGCGGGGCTGGGGGCGCGGAGCGGGCCCGGGGCTCGGCGGGAGCGGGCGGGAGCTGTCCGCGGTGCTGGAGCGGCACTGGGCGGGTTACCGGCCTTGCTCCTGCTCCTCTTCCTCCTTCTCCTCTTCCTCGTTCTCCTCTTCTTCACCCTCCTCTTCCTCACCCTCTTCTTCCTCAGTCTCTTCTTCCTCGTCCCCTTCTGTCTGTTCCGTCCCTCTTCCTCTCCTGCCTCTCCCTGCTCTTCCTCACGCTCCTGGGGGATGAAGAACGGGCAGAGGGAGGAGGAGGAGGAGGAGGAGGAGGAAGGTCCAGGGGAGGGAGGGAGGGAGGAGGAGGAAGGCTGGGAGGATGAGGATGAGGATGGAAGCGAGGGGCTGGATAAGGAGGCGGAAGGGAGTGGAAAGGAGCAGGGTTAGGCTGAGGAGGAGGAGGAGGAGGGAGGCTGGGGAGGAAGGCTGGGGGCCCTTCCCCTTCTCCCATCGCTCTCTCTCCGCAGCAAACCCTGGGAGCAGCTCCCGAAAAAACCCAAACGCAAAAAAAGTGAGTGCGGGATCTTTGGGGGGCTGGGGGGGAAGCCCCTCACCCCAGGGGCCCTCACTCTACTCTGGGGGGTTCTGCCCCTCATTTCGGGGGTTCTGCCCCTCGTTTTGGGGGGTTCTGCCCCTCATTTTGGGGGTCATGACCCCAGTCTGGGGGCTCTGCCCCTCACTCTGAGGGCGCTGCTCCTCGCTCCGGGGCTCTGCTGTTCTGCCCCTCACTTTGGGGGTTCATACCCCGATTCGGGGGTCCGGCCCCCTCATTCCGGGCTCCCCCACCCCTCAGGGCGCCGGCGGAACGTGAACTGCCTGCGGCACGCGGTGCTGTGGTACGAGGACCACGGCCAGCGCTGCCCGTACGAGCCGCGCCTGGCGGAGCTGGAGCCGGCGCTGGGGCTGCTCACCACGGCCGTGTGGCAGTGCGAGCGCGGGCACCGCTACTTCCAGGACCTGCACCCGCCCCTGCGGCCCCACAGCGGCTCCGAGGGCGAGGACGGTGGGCACTGGGGGGGCCCGGGGGACTTGGGGGGTTTGGGAGGTCAGGGGGGCTTGGGGGGTTTTGGAGTTTGGGGTGTGTGGGGTTTGAGGTGTGGGGGCTTTGGGGTTTGGGGTGTGTGAGGTGTGGGGTGTGTGGGGTTTGGGGTGTGTGGGGTTTGGGGTGTGTGGGGTTTGGGGTTTGGGGTTTTGGGGGTTTGGGGGTTTGGGGTTTGGGGGTTTGGGGTTTTGGGGGTTTGGGAGGTCAGGGGGTTTGGGGTTTTGGGTGTTTGGGGTGTGTGAGGGTTTGGGGGGTTTGGGGTTTGGGGTTTGGAGTGTGTGAGGTTTTGGGGGTTTGGGGGTTTGGGGTTTGGGGATTGGGGTGTGGAGGGTTTGGGTTGTGTGAGGTTTTGAGGGTTTGGGGTGTGTGGGGTTTGGGCTTTGGGGTGTGTGGGGTTTGGGGTGTGTGAGGTTTGGGCTTTGGGGTGTGTGGGGTTTGGGGTCTGGGGGATGAGGGGTTTGCAGTTTGGGGGTTTGGGGTGTGGGGAGTTTGTGGGGTTTGGAGTCTGGCGGTTTTGGGGGGTGCATGGGACTTGGGGTGTGGGGATGTGGGGTTTGGGGTTCTGGGGTGCTGCGTGTGGGGTTTGAGGTGTGGGGGATGTGGAGTTTGGGGGTTTTGGTGTGTGGGGTCTGGGGGCTTTGGGGCGCTGGGAGTGGGGCACAGGCAGGGATGGGCTCTGGGGGGGTTTGGGGTGACCTGGGCACCTTTTGGGGGGTGAACGGATGTTCCTGTTCCTGGGGACACGGGACGGGGACAAAGGAGGCTCTGGGGGGCTTTGGGGGGGCAGCCCGAGTTCTTTCTGGGCTGTTTGGACTCTCGAGGACGGTTCTGGGCTCTCCATGGCATTTTTGGGGTTTCCCGAGGGATTTTTCACCCGGGGGGGGGGGGCAGAGCCTCCCCCTGACTCTCCCCCCCCTCCCTCCCCGCAGCCCCCGGCTCTTCCTCCTCCTCCTCCTCCTCCTCCTCCTCCTCCTCGGGGGGCTGCAGCTCCGGCTCTGAGGCGGCTCCAGCCCGGGGGGGGGCGGTCCCGCGGTGCCCCCCCCCCCCCCCCGGGGGTCCGGACCCCCCCCCGCCCCCCCCCGAGGCTCTGGAGGCCGTGCTGTGCCTGCCCCTCCCCCCGCCCCTGCTGCTGCTGGGCTGCCCGGGCCCGGGGGGGCTCCAGCTCGGCCCGGGGGGGCTCCAGCTCGGCCCGGGGGGGGCGCTCCAGGTGCTGCTCCAGGGAGGGGCGGGCGGCGCCTTCCCCGCCCCCGCGCCTGAGGAGCCACAGCCCGGCAAGACAGGTGAGGGGGGGGAGGGGGGGAAATGGGGGGGTCGGGGAAGATTTGGGGTCAGGAATGGGGAATTTGGGGTCGGGAATGGGGAATTTGGGGTCAGGACTGGGGAAGATTTGGGGTCGGGAATGGGGAGTTTGGGTCGGGAATTGGGGAATTTGGGGTCAGGATTGGGGAAGATTTGGGGTCAGGAATGGGGGGAGTTGTGGTCAGGAATGGGATTGGGGAAGATTTGGGGTCGGGAATGGGGAATTTGGGGTCAGGAATAGGGAATTTGGGGTCAGGAATAGGGAATTTGGGGTCAGGAATGGGGAAGATTTGGGGTCAGGAATGGGGGGGTCGGGGAAGATTTGGGGTCAGGAATGGGGAATTTGGGGTCAGGAACGGGGGGTTTGGGTCAGGAATGGGGGAATTTGGGGTCAGGAACGGGGGGTTTGGGTCAGGAATGGGGAATTTGGGGTCAGGATTGGGGAAGATTTGGGGTCAGGAATGGGGAATTTGGGGTCAGGAACGGGGGGTTTGGGTCAGGAATGGGGGAATTTGGGGTCAGGAACGGGGGGTTTGGGTCAGGAATGGGGGAATTTGGGGTCAGGAACGGGGGGTTTGGGTCAGGAATGGGGAATTTGGGGTCAGGATTGGGGAAGATTTGGGGTCAGGAATGGGGAATTTGGGGTCAGGAATGGGGGAATTTGGGGTCAGGAACGGGGGGTTTGGGTCAGGAATGGGGAATTTGGGGTCAGGAATGGGGGAATTTGGGGTCAGGAACAGGGGGTTTGGGTCAGGAATGGGGAATTTGGGGTCAGGAACGGGGGGTTTGGGTCAGGAATGGGGAATTTGGGGAGATTTGGGTCAGGAGCTCAGGGGGCTCAGGGGGCTCAGGGGGGTCTGGGGGCCAGAACGGGGCCGGGGCGGGAGCTGGGGGGTCCCGGGGGTCTCAGCAGCCCCACTGACGGCAGAGGAGGATGAGGAGGAGCCGCTGCTGAGGCTGAAGCAGGAGGAGCCGCCCCCCCCTCCCCCTCCGGAGCCCCCCCGGGACCCCTCCCCAGCCGAGGAGCCCGAGGGGTCGGCGATCATCTACGAGATCCCCAAAGAGCCAGAGAGGTCGGGGGGCCCGGGGGGCTTTGGGGGGCCTGAGGGGGCTTAGGGGGTCCTTGGGGGGGTTTAGGGGGTCCTGGAGGGGCTTTGGGGGGGTTTAGGGAGTCCCTGGGGGGGTTTAGGGGGTTCCTGGGGGGCTTTGGGGGGTCCTGGGGGGGTTTAGGGGGTCCTGGAAGGGCTTTGGGGGGTCCCTGGGGGACTTCGAGGGGGTTTGGGGGGTCCCTGGAGGGGTTTAGGGGGGATTTAGGGGGTCCTTAGGGGGTCCTGGAGGGGCTTTGGGGGGGCCCTGGAGGCCCTGGGGGTTTTTAGGGGGGTTTAGGGGGTCCCTGGGGGGGTTTAGGGGGGTTTAGGGGGTCCTGGGAGGGTTTTGGGGGTCTGTGACTGTTTTATTTGGGCAGATTTGGGAGTTTTGGGGAGTTTGTTTGTGGGGAGGGGTCGTTCTGGGTTCGGGGCGCTCAGGTGAGCTCCTCTGCCACCTGTCCCCCACCTTTTTTGCTGGGGGGGGGGGTCACAGCCGGCCCTGCAGGCCCCGGCGGAGCCGAAGGGGCCGAGCCCCCTCCCCAGAGCCCCCCGAGGACCCCCCCGAGCCCCTGAGCTGCCCCCACCCCACCTGCGGGCAGGAGTTCAGGACCCTCAGCAGCGTTCAGGTACCTGGAGGGGGGGGAGCCCCTCACCTGTCCCGGACCCCCTCACCTGTCCTGGACCCCCCCCCTCACCTGCACCTGTCCTGGACCCCCCCTCACCTGTCCTGGACCCCTCTCACCTGTCCCGGACCCCCCCTCACCTGTCCCGGACCCCTCTCACCTGTCCTGGACCCCCCTTCACCTGTCCTGGACCCCCCTCACCTGTCCCGGACCCCCCCCTCACCTGTCCTGGACCCCTCCTCACCTGTCCCAGACCCCCCTCACCAGTCCCGACCCCCCCCCTCACCTGTCCCAGACCCCCCCTCACCTGTCCCGGACCCCCCTGACCCCCCCGGTGCCCCCCAGACCCACCTGCGCCAGGTTCATCGCCGGCCCCGTGCCCAGGTGTGTCCCCAGCCCGGCTGTGGGAGGAGCTTCCCCCTGGCCAAGCACAGGGCCGGGCACTCAGGTGAGACCCCCCAGGTGCGCTGCGCCCCCCCCGGCCCCTCCCCGCTCCCTGCGGGGGGGGGCGTTACCCGCCGGCCCCTCCCAGGTGAGCCCCCCCCCCATCGCCCCCCAGGTGCGCGGGAGTTCACCTGCGCCACCTGTGCCAGGTCCTTCAAGCGCAGGAACCACCTGGAGGTGCACAGGAGGACGCACACGGGGGAGGCGCCCCTGCAGTGAGTGACAGGTGGGGGGGGGGGGGGTCCCGCCAGGTGTGGGTGGGGAGGGGTCCCCGGGCTCACCTGACCCCACCTGGCCCCCCCCACCCAGGTGTGAGGTGTGCGGGTTCCGCTGCCGCCAGCGCGCCTCCCTCACCTGGCACATGCGGAGACACGGGGGGCTGCAGGGGCGCCCCGAGCCCCGCGGCACGTAGGGACCCCCCCGGGCCACCTGGGACCCCCCCGGGCCACCTGGAGTCACCTGGAGTCACCTGGGACCCCCCCTGAGTCACCTGGACTCACCTGGAGTCACCTGAGCCCACCTGGATTCACCTGGGACCCCCCCCCGGAATCATCTGGGCCCCCCCAGACTCACCTGGGACCCCCCTGGACTCACCTGGGACCCCCCAAACTCACCTGGGCCCCCCTGGACACTCACCTGGACCCCCCCAGATCCACCTGGGCCCCCTTGACTCACCTGTCCCCCCCAGGTGACCCCCCCAGGTGACCCCCCCTGTTGCCCCCCCCTCACCATTTATTTATTTATCTATTTATTTATTTATCTATTTATTTATTTATTTATTTCCTTTATTGTCACTTCTCCCCCCCACCCCGGCGACACCTGGGGTTTTTTTTTTGGGGGGGGGTCCCGGGGGTCTGCGCCCCCCTCCCCCCAGGACCCCCCCTCCCCTCACTCCATTAAAATCGGGAATTTTTGTGATGGTTTCTTTTTGGGGGGGGGGGGGGCTCGGGGGGTCTGGGGGGGTCCCTCGGCGCTGCCCCCTCCCCATTTCGGGGGGCGCCGCCCCTCGGGGCAGCCGCGCTCGGGCTCGGCGCTGTCCCCGGTGCTGAAGCGGCGGCGGCGGCGGCGCCCGCGGCCTTCATCGCCCTCCTCCTCCTCCTCCTCCTCCTCCTCCTCCTCCTCCTCCTCGTCCTCCTCCTCGTCCATCCCCCCCCACCCTTCCTGCGCTTTCTGCTCCGCTCCTTCCTCCTCCTCCTCCTCCATTCCCTCTTTCTTCCTCCTCCTCTCCATCCCTCCCCGTCCTTCGTCCTTCCTCCTCCTCCTCCTCCTCCTCCTCCTCCGTGGGCGGGGCCCGGGGGGTCTCGGGGGGCTCGGTTCTTTTTTTTGGGGGGGGGGGGCCGGACCGACCCATCTCTTTTTGGGGGGTGGGGCGCGGACGAACCCACCTTTGGGGAGGGGGGGGACGGTCGGACCCACCTTTGGGGAGGGGGGGAGCGCGGACGGAACCACCTTTTTTGGGTGCCGGGGGGGGGGTACGGTCGGAACCACCTTTTTTGGGGGGGGTCGGGCTGACCCATCTCTTTTGGGAGGGGGGGGGACGGTCGGACCCACCTATTTTGGGGGGGGGGGCGCGGACTGAACCATATCGGTGGGGGGGGGGGGGGGGTGGGGTGGGGGGGGGGGCGGTTTTTGGGGGGCCCCGCCCCGCGCCCGCCCAAGGACGTTTAAAGGACCGAGCCGGGGCCGCCGCTCGCAGCGCCCGGAGCCGCCGCCGCCGCCGCCGCGACCCCCGGAGCCCCCCCCGGGCCCCCCGAGCCCTCGGGGCCGTGCGGGGCCCCCCCCCCCCCCCCCCCACCGGCGACACGATGGTGACGGTAGGAACGGGGATTTGGGGAGGGGGATTGCGGGGATGCCCCCCCCCCACATCTCCCATCCATCCCCCCCATCCCCCTCCCGTGCGCCCCCCACCCCCAATTCCCACCCCCCCCCCTCCCTCCTCCTCCTCCTCTCGGTGTCCCCCCCCCTCCCCGTGAGGTGTCACACGCTCGGTCGGGGACGCGGCGTCACACGCGGGTGGCGGCACCTGCGGGGACACGCGCGGGCGAGGGAGGGGCGCGGACCCCTCCCCAAACCGCGGCGGTTTCGGGGCGGAGGGGGGGGGGGGGGGCACAAGCCACCCGCGCGTGTCGCTGTCCCCGCGTGTCGCTGTCCCCGCGTGTCGCTGTCCCCACGCCCCCCGGGCCGTGGCTGGTGGCCCCGGGTGTCCCCATCGCCCGGTGACAAAGGGCCATTGTCACCCACCCCGCGCTATTGGGGAGGGGGGGAAGGGGCGGGGGCGCTGCCGCACAATGGGGGGATTGTCCCCCCCCCCCCCCCCACCAATGGCCCCACCCGGGTGTCACTGTCCCCCGTGCCGTGTCCCCGCCTCCCGCTGGCCCTGTCCCCTCCCTCCCCGTGCCCACCATGCGGCTGGCGCTGTCCCCTCGCCGTGCCCACCACCCCGCTGGCGCTGTCCCCTCGCCGTGCCCGCACTCTCGCTGTCCCCTGGCTGTGGCCATGCCCGCACTGCCGCTGTCCCCGTCCCCTCGCTGTCCCCGTCCCCGCGGTTCCCCCCTGTGACACCCCGTGTGACCCCCCTTGTCCCCACGATCCCTCTGTCCCTGTCCCCTGGCCATGCCCGCCCTGTCCCCATCCCCTGGCCATGCCCTGTCGCTGTCCCCTGGCCATGCCCGCCCTGTCCCCGTCCCCTGGCCATGCCCTGTCGCTGTCCCCTGGCCATGCCCGCCCTGTCCCCATCCCCTGGCCATGCCCTGTCGCTGTCCCCTGGCCATGCCCGCCCTGTCCCCGTCCCCTCGCTGCCCCCCTGTGACCCCCCCTGTCCCCCCAGCAGATCCTGAGCACGGTGGAGGCGCAGGCTCCCAGCGCCGCGGGGCCCTCGGGCTGCGGCCCCGTCCCCGTCCCCGTCCCCGTCCCCGTGGTGGCCGTGCCGGGCCCGGGGGTGGCGGCGGCGCTGCCCAACGGGGCCCCCCCGGGTCCCCCCCCCGTGGCCGACGACAGCAAAACGAACCTGATCGTGAATTACCTGCCCCAGTCCATGAGCCAGGAGGAGCTCAGGAGCCTCTTCGGCAGCCTCGGAGACATCGAGTCCTGCAAGCTCGTCAGGGACAAGGTCACCGGTACCGGCGGGGACACGGGGACAGGGACAGGGCATGGGGACACGGGACACGGGGGGTGACAGGGACAGAGGGCATGGGGACACGGGGACAGGGGCAGGGCATGGGGACACGGGGACAGGGGACACGAGGGGTGACAGGGACAGAGGACATGGGGACACGGGGACAGGGGCAGGGCATGGGGACACGGGACACGGGGGGTGACAGGGACAGGGCATGGGGACACGGGGACAGGGGCAGGGCATGGGGACACGGGGCAGGGCAAGGACAGGGGACACGGTGGGGGACAGTGTATGGGGATGGGGCAGGGACAGGGTATGGGGATGGGGACAGGGCATGGGGACATGGGACAGGGCACAGGGACAGGGGGATGTGGCACGGGGACACGGAGGGGGACAGGGCAGGGGGACAGGACACGGGAACATGGGACACGAGGCAGGGACACGGGGTGGGGGGACATGGGGACAGGGGCAGGAACAGGACATGGGGACACAGGGCCAGGGCAGGGGGACATGGGGCAGGGACAGGGACACAGGGATGTGAAGTGTGGGAGATGGGACACAGTGACATGGGCAGATGGGACAAGGAACATCATGGGGACATGGGCGGTGGGACATGGGCAGGCGGGACAGGGAAATGGGACACGGTGACATAGGAAGGGAGAGGGGACGCGGGGACCTGTGGGGACAGGGATGGATGGTGACCATGGGAGCAGGGACAATTCGGTGTCCCCCCCTGCCCCATGACCCCGGTGTCCCTGCCCCATGACCCCGGTGTCCCTGTCCCACACTGTCCCCATGACCCCGGTGTCCCTGTCCCCATGACCCCGGTGTCCCTGTCCCCGTGACCCCGGTGTCCCTGTCCCCATGACCCCAGTGTCCCTGTCCCACACTGTCCCCATGACCCCGGTGTCCCTGTCCCCATGACCCCGGTGTCCCTGTCCCCATGACCCTGGTGTCCCTGTCCCCCCAGGTTTGCCCCCGAGTGCCACATCCATGGGGACACAGGGGACACAGCGAGGCTGGCGGGGTGGCTCTGGGGACAGGGCTGGGGGTGGCTCTGGGGGCGCAGGGGGCAGTGCCACCCCGGTGACGGTGACACGGTGACACCGTGCCCCAGGGCAAAGCCTGGGCTACGGCTTCGTCAACTACGTGGAGGCCGGTGACGCCGACAGGGCCATCGGGGCCCTCAACGGGCTCAAGCTGCAGACCAAGACCATCAAGGTGACCTGGGGGTGGCACCTGGGGGGCTTTGGGGTGGGGGGGCACATGTGGGATCCTTCAGGGGGGCACTTTGTGGTGGAAGGGGCACCTGTGGGTCCCTTTGTGGTGGAGGGGGCACCTGTGGGTCCCTTTGTGGTGGAGTGGGTCCCTTTGTGGTGGAGGGGGCACCTGTGGGTCCCTTTGTGGTGGGTGGGAGGCACCTGTGGGTCCCTTTGTGGTGGGTGGGAGGCACCTGTGGGTCCCTTTGTGGTGGAGGGGGCACCTGTGGGTCCCTTTGTGGTGGAGGGGGCACCTGTGGGTCCCTTTGTGGTGGGTGGGTCCCTTTGTGGTGGGTGGGAGGCACCTGTGGGTCCCATTGTGGTGGGTGGGTCCCTTTGTGGTGGGTGGGAGCCCCGGGTGCGCGGTCCCCGTGTCCCTGGCGGTGCCGAGGGCTCACCTGTCCCCTCAGGTGTCCTACGCCCGGCCCAGCTCCGCGTCCATCCGCGACGCCAACCTGTACGTGAGCGGGCTGCCCAAGGCCATGGGGCAGAAGGAGATGGAGCAGCTCTTCTCGCAGTACGGCCGCATCATCACCTCCCGCATCCTCGTGGACCAGGTCACGGGTGAGGCCGGGGGTGCCCGGAACGCACCTGGGATGGGGGGGGACAGCCCTGGGATGGGGGGGCCTGGGGGTCCTCGGGGTCCTGGGGGATTCTGGAGGGTGGGAAATCCCTGGGAATGGGGTCCTGGGGGATTTTGGGGGGTTCTGGGGGGTTCTTGGGGGTGGGAAATCCCTTGGAATGGGGTCCTGGATTTGGGGGGGTGGGATATCCCTGGGGTGGGGGATTCTGGTGAATTTTGGGGGTTCTGGAGAGGTGGGGCTCCCCTTGTGGGGGTTACCCAGCGATCCCTTTAGGGGTCTGTGGGTGGGCGAGGCAGGAAGGGGGTTCTGGGGGGTTTTGGGGTTTTGGGGGGTTCTGTGGAGTTCTGGGGGATTTTGGGGAGGTTCTAGGGGGGTTCTATGGTTTCTGTGGGGATCTGGGGGGTTCTGTAGTTTCTGTGGGGTTCTGTGGGGTTCTGGGGCGTTCTGTGGGTTCTGTGGAATTCTGGGGGATTTTGTGGGTTCTGTGGGGTTTTGGGGAGGTTCTGTGGGTTCTGTGGGATTTTGGGGGGCTCTGTGGGTTCTGTGGGGTTCTGTGAGCTCTGGAGGGTTCTGTGGAGTTTTGGGGGGTTCTGTGGGGTTCTGTGGGATTTTAGGGGGTTCTGTGGGGCTCTGTGGGTTCTGTGGGGTTCTGTGGTGCTCTGGATGGTTTGGGGGGGCTGTCCCCGACCCCCCCCCACACGTCACCTGCGCAGGTGTGTCCCGGGGCGTGGGCTTCATCCGCTTCGACAAGCGCGTGGAGGCCGAGGAGGCCGTGCGGGGCCTGCACGGGCAGAAGCCGCTCGGGGCGGCCGAGCCCATCACGGTCAAGTTCGCCAACAGCCCCGGGCAGAAATCGGGGGGGGCCCTGCTGAGCCTGTGCCCCGGGGCCCGGCGCTACGGGGCCCTGCACCCCCCCCCGCAGCGCTTCCGGTGAGACACGGGAGCCCCGGGATGGGGGGGACCCCCAGGAATGGGGGGGATACACCGGGAATGGGGGGACACCCTGGGGATGGGGGGGATACCCTCGGGAATTGGGGGGGACACCCCGGGGATGGAGGGGACACCCCGGGGATGGGGGGGATACACCGGGAATGGGGGGACACCCTGGGAATGGGGGGGATACCCCAGGAATGAGGGGACACCCCAGGAATTGGGGGCCTGGGAATGGGGGATATCCCTGAGAATGGGGGTCCTGGGGAGCTGGGAATGGGGGCACACCCCAGGAATTGGGGACACCCCCAGAATGGATTTCCAGTGGCTGGAAATAGGGGATAGCCCCAGGAATGGGGGTCCTGGGGCGTCGGAGGGGTGGGAGCAGGAACCCCAATGACCCTGGGAGTGCCCACAGGGGGGTCTCGGGGCGTGGGACCCCCCTGGGCACAGAGACCCCCCCCCTGTCACCAGGGCCACCCCCGCTGTCCCCTCTAACACCCCCTCCTCCCCCAGCCTGGACAACTTGCTGAACGTGGCCTATGGGGTGAAGAGGTAACACCCCCCCTCCCCACCCCCAACCCCCCCAAACCCCCCAGACCCCACCCCGGGGACCCTCCCCGGCCCAGGAGGGCCCCCGGGAGCCCCGGCTGACCCCGGGCCAGCCCGCTGTCGCTGCTGCCCAGGTTCTCCCCGCTGGCCATCGAGGCGGTGCCGGCGCTGGCCGGGGTGGGCCTGGGCACGCCGGGGCCGGGCTGGTGCATCTTCGTCTACAACCTGGCGCCCGAGGCGGACGAGAGCGTCCTGTGGCAGCTCTTCGGGCCCTTCGGCGCCGTCACCAACGTCAAGGTGATCCGCGACTTCGCCACCAACAAGTGCAAGGGCTTCGGCTTCGTCACCATGACCAACTACGAGGAGGCGGCCATGGCCATCGCCAGCCTCAACGGCTACCGCCTGGGCGAGCGCGTGCTGCAGGTGTCCTTCAAGACCACCAAGCAGCACAAGGCCTGAGGTTGGTGTGCTCCGTCCCACCCCATGGGGGTGTGGGGGTCTCCTGTGGGGATGTGGGGACCCCCTCCATGAGCACCGTGGTGGAATTGGGATGGTGAATTTGGGGATCCCCTCTGTGGGAACCGTGGGGAAAGGGGGGTGGAGAACCTGGGGACCTTGGGGACCTTCAGGGACCCCCGTGAGCACCATGGAGACCATGGAGGAACCCAAACGGAGACCTTGGGGACCTTCAGGGACCTTGGGGACCTTCAGGGACCTTGAGGGACCCCCATGAGTACCATGGAGGAACTCAGCTGGAGACCTTGGGGACCTTCAGGGACCTTCAGGGAACCCCATGGACACCATGGAGACCATGGAGAAACCCAACTGGAGACCTTGGGGGCCTTCAGGGACACCATGGAGACCACGGAGAAACCCAACTGGAGACCTTGGGGACCTTCAGGGACACCATGGAGACCACGGAGAAACCCAACTGGAGACCTTGGGGACCTTCAGGGACCTTCAGCGACCCCCATGAGCACCATGGAGACCACGGAGAAACCCAACTGGAGACCTTGGGGACCTTCAGGGACCCCCATGGGCACCATGGAGACCATGGAGAAACCCAGCTGGAGACCTTGTGGACCTTGAGGGACCTTCGGGGACCCCCATGGAGATCATGGAGAAACCCACATGAAGACCTGGAGACCTCAGTGTCCCCCCATAGACACCATGGAGACCATGGAGAAACCCACCATGGAGACCTCGGGGACCTTCAGGGCCCCCCATGAGCACCAAACACATCCTGGAGACCTCAGGGTCCACCCATGAGCGCCATGGAGACCACGGAGAAACCCAATTCAGGTCCTGGGCACGCCCTTCCATGGACACCAAGGACATCCTGGGTCTCCAGGAGATGGAGAAACGCACCTGGAGACCTTGGAGAGCACAGGGACCCCCCCATGAGCGCCACAGACACCATGGAGACCCCCGAGAGCCCCTCCATGGCCACTGAGGACAGCGTGGGGACACCTGAGGCACAGCCCGGACACCTGGACGCCCTCACCTGTCCCCGCCGGGCGCCCTGAGGCCTCCTCCAGGTGCTGCAGGGCACTGGGAGGGGCCCTGGAGAGCCCCCCCAGGACACTGTGGACACACCTGGGACCCCCCCCGGGTACCCCAACCCCACCACTCCGGCAGTGGCCGGACCACCTGGAGCGGTGCCCCCCCCTCACCTGATCCAGGTGTGTCCAGGTGGGGGCTGTGCCCCCCCTTCCCTCCACTCCAGGGCTCCAGCAAGGGGGAAGGGGGGCGGGGGGGGCGTCTTCCCGCTCTCTCCTTCTTTCCATGTTTTTCCTTCATTTTCTGGGGGAGGGGGAGGAATTTTTGGGGAGGAAGAGCAAAAGTAAGGATTAATCAGGTGTTTCATTAGACCTGTTACCCGTTATCAGGTAAGGAGGAGCGTGGCTGGCGCAGGGAGCGGCGACTCCTCGGCAGCCGCCGGCCCAAATCCATCTATTTTTATAGCAGAATATTAAGAAATATCCCCCAAAATCCCCAAAATCGCCTTTTCCAGAGGGGGTGAGAACCTGCTTTGTGCTCCCCGAGTTCCTTGGAAGCAGCTTGTGAACCCCAAGAGAGATCAAGGCAAGTTTTGGGGGGGCCAGTGGCGCTGAAATGCCAGGGATTGCTCTGGTACCCCCGAAACTGGGAGGGAGGGGAATGTGTCTTGTCACACTTCCCCCTCCTCCCTTCCCAAATTCTCCAAAACGGGCGATTTTTGCCCCAAATTACTCCACTTGCTGGAGTTTGGAGCCTCCTGTCCAAAAAAAAAAAAAAAAAAAGGGCGGAACCCCACCTGAAAAGCCCCAACCCTGAGTTCCCCCATACTCCTTATCATTGTTATTATTCTTAATTATTCTTAATTATTCTTCTTATTAATTATTATTGATGTTATTATTATTATTATTATTATTGCGATTCTTATTTATTTTCCCTTCGCCGTCGGGATAATTTCTCACTTTTCAGTGGTTTAGTTCCCATTTATTTCCTATTCTTCCCTGGTTTTTCCCTGATCCTGGCACTCCCCGGGACCCTCTTTTTTCTCCCCAGACCCTTCCCCAAACCCACCCCGGCTCCTGGTTTTTTTGTGTCGTGCCTGTGTGAAGCTTCTTGTAGTTTTAATTATTATTAATATAAATATTTAGGAGCGACCCCCGTTGTCCAGATCCGCCATCACCCCCCCCCCCCCCCCAAACTCTGACCCCCCGTCCCCTCGTCCAGGGATCCAGCCCTGGAATTTGGGGAGGGGGGCCAGGGGACCCCCAATTCAGTAGCAATAAGGGGTCCCCACCTCAGCCCCGGCCCATTTTTGGGGGGCCCAACGCGGGGACAAAAGGTGCCCATGGGACCCCCTTGTGGCACTGCGGGACCCCTCGGAGGGGACCGGGACCCCCCCGGCCCCCACCCCTGGACTCGACTCTTTGTATTTTTCATGGAAAAAAAAATCAATAAAAAAATTTAAAAGGCAGAATTTGTTCGTGGTTTCGGCAGGGAGGGACTGGGCGGCTGAGGGAGTGTCGGCCATTTCCCCTCACGTTGGCTGCCCTTTTCCCCTCACATTTCCTGCCTTTTTCCCCTCACATTTCCCTCCATTTTCGCCTCACATTTCCCGCTCTTTTCCCCTCACGTTTGCCCCCACTTTCCCCTCACGCTTCTCGCTCTTTTCCCCTCACGTTTCCCTCGATTTTCCTCTCACACTTCCCGCCCTTTTCTCCCCTCACGTTTCCTGCCCTTTTCCCCTCACATTTGCCACCATTTCTCCTCATGCTTTCTGTTCTTTTCCCCTCATGTTTCCCTCCATCTTCCCCTCACATTTCCTGCTCTTTTCCCCTCACATTTCCTGCCCATCTTCCCCTCACATTTCCCTCCATTTTCCCCTCAGGTTTTCCGCCCTTTTCTCCCCTCACATTTCCCATCCTTTTCCCCTCACATTTGCCACCATTTCTCCTCATGCTTTCTGTTCTTTTCCCCTCATGTCTCCCTCATATTTCCCTCCATCTTCCCCTCACATTTCCTGCTCTTTTCCCCTCACATTTCCTGCCCATTTTCCCCTCACATTTCCTGCCCATTTTCCCCTCACATTTCCTGCTCCTTTCCCCTCACATTTCCCTCCATTTTCCCCTCAGGTTTTCCGCCCTTTTCTCCCCTCACATTTCCCATCCTTTTCCCCTCACATTTGCCACCATTTCTCCTCATGCTTTCTGTTCTTTTCCCCTCATGTTTCCCTCATGTTTCCCTCCATCTTTCCCTCACATTTCCTGCCCATTTTCCCCTCACTTTTCCTGCCCATTTTCCCCTCACATTTCCCACCATTTTCCCCTCAGGTTTTCTGCCCTTTTCTCCCCTCAGGTTTCCCACCCTTTCTCCCCTCACGCTTCCTGCCTTTTCCCATCACACAAACAACAGGAAAAAAAAAGCTTTTTCCTCTCCATTTCGACATCTTTTCTCCTCAAAAGCTCCATTTTCCCTGGGATCACTGGGTGGATGGACTGGAGACAGACTGTGAGCGCTGTGGAGGGACCGGGATGTGGCCGGGGGCCCTGGGACGCACTGTGGGGCAGTTTTGGGATTTGCTGGTTTAGAGGTGCTGCGAGGGTTTTGAGGGTGTTCGTTGCATGTATGGGGATGCTGCCATGGGTTTGAGGGCTCTAAAGGCGTAGCTAGAGGATTTAGACTTTCTTCTTGCAAATCTGGCCTCTGACTTCATCCCAGTCTGTTAGGTGAAAATTATCAAAAGATTTTTGTGAGTTTTCTAATTTGGGATTACTGCTGGCGAATTTTCAGGGTTTAGTGTCTTTTTGGGTCGAGAAATCTGTCCCAAACACTGGGGGGGACTCTGGAGCTATTTGGGAACAGTTATTTATCGAAATTATTTTGTGTCGGGATCTGCAGGGGCGCAATAATTCTCTGTCTGTCCTGTATTTATTAAAGAAGCTGTCACATTCCAGCCTCCCCCTCCTCGTCGCACGGTTTGTGTGCATGGATGTGGCTGTGCAGACGAATCGTGACACAAAGCAGTCCCACTGGGTGCTAGGAGTGTGGAAGGGGAAAACGCAGAGGCATATTCGGTATCGGTTGTGCAGGGTCCCGCGCTGCGGAGAGGAGGGGGGGGGAGCGCTCGGTGCCCGGCACCGGCAGAGACGCGGAAGGATACACGCAAGGCGCTGCAGTTTTCCCCTGCTGTGGTGCCGTGTACGGACCCGGTGGCGGCGGAAGCGGCGTGACAGGGCACAGGGATGCCGGCTGTGGCCGGACAGCGGCACGCAGCGGCTCGGAACCGGGACCGGGCTGTGCCAAAGCTGCGGCGAAAGCAGCGGCGGGCGGCGGCGGGGCCGTGCAGATGGAACTGCGCATGCGTGCGGCTGATCCCGGAAGCAGCGCTGTGGTTCCATGAGTCGGCGCGGAGTGATATCGCTGGTGCGGGGCTTGTAGCAACTGCGCATGCGTGGATTGTGTCACTCAGTCAGCGCGGGCAGTCACCATGGCAGCGGGCGGGCCGGGGGGTGCGGGAGGCGGCGGAGCTACGGGAACGGGAACGGGGCCGCGGCTGCGGCCGTGGAAGGGAACGCCGGGACGCCCGTGGCTGCAGGCGGCGGCGGAGCCGCGCCATCCAGCAGCTCTGAAGGGGGGGGCCGCGGTGGGGAAGGCGCGGCTCGGCCCGCCATGCAGCGGCGGCGGCAGGAGCGGGGAAGCGGCCGCGGGCGGCGGCGGAGCGGCCTCGTCAGCGGGAGATGATCCCGGGGGGGTGGCAGGAGACGGGAGGAGCGGCGGGGAGGCGGCGGGAGGCGGCTGCGGGGGGGGCCATAGCGTGCAGCCGCTGGGAGCTGGGCTGGCTGCTGGCCCGGCGGGCAGGGCCGGCACTGACGGGAGGCTGCGCTGGAGCGGCGCCAGGCGCGCTCGGCGCCGCAGAGCCGGGAGCCGCAGGACACTGCAAAGACGCAGCAGCGACGGGACTTGGGCCCCGGCCGGCCCCGCTGTGTCGGCAAAGGGGGCGAGGGGGACGTGGGGGCGGCGGGAGCGGCCGCACTCGCGGGTAACGGGGGAGAAGCGGCGGGGGCAGGAGGGGGCGGGGCCCCGGTGACGCCAGTGGGCGGGCTCGTAGAGGCGGGATTAGGGAGCGTGGCCGCGGTGGCCGGGACAGCAGGGACCAGCGGGATGGCAAAGGCGGGGATGGCGGGAGCGGTGGGAGGGGCCGCGAGGTCCGGAAGTGCGGCGGGGGCCGGGTGTCGGGACCGCGAGGGCGGGGGCGGGGCGGCAGGGGTCCATCAGACTGCGGTACCGGAGCCGCGCGGTCCGGCGGGGGGGTGGGGGGCGTGTCCTGTTGGCGACTCGCGGCAGCAGGGGGCGGAGTCGCGGCAGGAGCAGAGCTCGGCACGGCAGCTGCTGCGGGCGCCCCCTTGCGGCAAAGAGCTCAAACAGCGCCCAGCAAGCTGGGACCGGCTCCGCGGCAGCCAAATCCCAGTGGCCGATACTATTAAAGTGCTCCCACTGTGTCCCGAGAGTCTCTTTACGACAGTCGTGCTTTATGAACCCTTTTAGGACAGTGCTGCTTTACGACAGTTTCCATGACAGTCGCGCTTTACGGCACCTTTTGCGACAGTCGCGCTTTACGGCACCTTTTGCGACAGTCGCGCTTTGCGGCAGTCGCGCTTTACGGCACCTTTCGCGACAGTCGCGCTTTACGGCACCTTTTACGACAGTCGCACTTTACGGCAGTCGCGCTTTACGACAGTCGCGCTTTACGGCACCTTTTACGACAGTCGCGCTTTACGGCAGCTTTTGCGACAGTCGCGCTTTACGGCACCTTTTGCGACAGTCGCGCTTTACGGCACCTTTTACGACAGTCGCGCTTTACGGCAGTCGCGCTTTACGACAGTCGCGCTTTACGGCACCTTTTACGACAGTCGCGCTTTACGGCAGCTTTTGCGACAGTCGCACTTTACGGCAGTCGCGCTTTACGACAGTCGCGCTTTACGGCACCTTTTACGATAGTCGCGCTTTACGGCAGCTTTTGCGACAGTCGCACTTTACGGCAGTCGCGCTTTACGACAGTCGCGCTTTACGGCACCTTTTACGACAGTCGCGCTTTACGGCACCTTTTGCGACAGTCGCGCTTTACGGCAGTCGTGCTTTACGGCACCTTTTACGACAGTCGCGCTTTACGGCACCTTTTACGACAGTCGCGCTTTACGGCAGCTTTTGCGACAGTCGCGCTTTACGGCACCTTTTACGACAGTCGCGCTTAACGGCAGTCGCGCTTTACGGCACCTTTTGCGACAGTCGCGCTTTACGGCACTGCCTTTCATGCAACTTTTACGGCACTTTACAGCACTTTACGGTTTTTATTTTGTTTTTTATTTATTTTTAATTAATTTTATTTTTTAAATTTTATTTTTTATTTAATTTGTGTTTTTAATTTTTTTATTTTTAAATCTTTTTATTTTGTTTTTTAATTTTATATTTTGTTTATTTTTTATTTTTAATTTTTCTATTTGTAACACTTTTTAAAAAAATTTTATTTAATTTGTATTTTTAATTTTTCTAATTTTTAGGCTTTTTTTAAGTTTATTTTTTATTTAATTTCTATTTTTTTATTTTTTCTATTTTTAAACTTTTTATTTTATATTTTAATTTTATTTTTTATTTAATTTGTATTTTTATTTTTTCTATTTTTAAAGCTTTTTGGTTTATTTTTTAATTTTATTTTTTATTTAATTTTTATTTTTAATTTTTCTATTTTTAAACTTTTTATTTTATATTTTAATTTTATTTTTTATTTACTTTCTTATTTTTAATTTTTCTATTTTTAAAGCTTTTTATTTTATTTTTTAATGTTATATTTTATTTAATTTTTATTTTTAATTTTTCTATTTTTAAAGCTTTTTATTTTGTTTTTTTAATTTTATTTTTTATTAGATTTTTATTTTTCATTTTTCTATTTTTTAAGCTTTTTATTTTATTTTTTAATTTTATTTTTATTTGATTTTTATTTTTAATTTTTCTATTTTTAAAGCTTTTTATTTTTATTTTTTTAAATTTTATTTTTTATTTAATTTTATTTTAATTTTTTTTTTAATTTTAAAGCTTTTCATTTTATTTTATTTGGTGCTGTCCAGACCAACTCAAGCTGGTGATTGTGGTGGTGCTTGAGGGTCTTGCATTACGGCACTACCTTTTATGGAACTTTTACGGCACTTTACAGGGTTTTTTTGTTGTTTTTCATTTATTTTAAATTAATTTTGTTATTTTAATCTTACTTAATTTTTATTTTTAATTTTTCCATTTTTAAAGCTTTTTATTTAATTTTGTTTGGTGCTGCCCAGACCCGCTCAAGCCAGTGATTCTGGTGGTGTTTGAGGGTCCCCAGGACGAGGGAAGATACGAGAATTTTGACTCCACCTTTCAGGGCTGATTTATTATTTTATGATCTCTATTGTATTAAAAGAAAATGAGATATTAAAACTACACTAAAAGAGCATGGAGACATCAGAAAGCTGGAAAGGAATGAATAATAAAAACCTGGGACTGCTCACAGCCCCGACACCGCTGGACCATGATTGGTCATCAAGTAGAAACAATGCACAGGAGACCAACCCAAGATGCCCCTGTTGCTAAACCATCTCCAGCCCACACTCCACAGCCAGCAGATCGTTATTGGTTCCATTTCTGTTCTGAGGCTTCTCAGGAGAAAAATCCCAGCCAAAGGATTTTCATCAAACACGTCAGTGCCAGGTGATGGCGGCACAGGAATTGAAATAGCCCAGGTTTGTGTTGGTGCTGAGCAGAGGGCAGGGAGGAGAAAGGGAGAAGGCTGTGCTGCAGGGCAGGTGGATCCAGGCAGAGCCAATTTGGGGAGCAGCCTTGTCTAAGAGCATTTCATTTCCCGGTTCTACCACAGTGCATTTCATTTTGCACTTCTGCTAGAACTGCATTTCAACAGGTTTCAAATATCCTCCTCAGTCCAGCAGCCTGCTTGAAAGTGCTGTGTCTTTATCAGAGCATGGATGGTCCTTCTGAAATGTGAGTCTCACTGGCTGCATCCAAACCTTGTGCTTGAAGAGCATTCCTAAAAATTAAAGGAGATTGGGCCTTTGGGGAAGAAGGGGCTGCAAAGCATCTCCTAAAGCATTTTCTACTCCAATTTCATTGTGAGGAAATGCACCTGAAGGATGATGCGGGGATTAGGATTGAGACAAAGATGAGTTTGGTGGGTCAATTTTACTTTGAGAGCTTGAGAAGCACAGGAAGCCCAAGTGATGATCCCAGAGGGTTGAACACAGAGGTTTCACCCTCCCACCCCATGCTCACTTAAGCCGGCTGTTGGTGCTTTTTAGTATTTTTTAAAATAAAACCCAAATGCTTTCCCTTTATAAGTAAATATGCTATGAAGAGGGCCTCGAAGGAAAGATGATTGGTTACTGTCCAACTGCTGCTAAATCCATTGCTCGATGGTCCATATACTGCATTTTTTAATGTCACTGACACCTGATGCAGACCATTCCCAAGCTGTTTGATAATTATTATCAGCATCATCTGCATCAGCATCATCTGCGTGACCAGAGATGGCCAAAAAGCAGGAAGGAGAGGAAGGGGTTAAGCTGCAGGCAGGAAAGGGAAGGCAGAAACCAAGCAGCGAACAATTGGCACCTGGGCTGCACTGAAGACTAAAAGTGGGGGAAAAATGGCTTAATTGGAAAATCTGCCTATTGTGTGTGCAGTGCCCAAGGGGAAACAAAAAACCCATTCAAAGGAAGGGGGGAAAAAAAAGGCAAAGAATTAAAAAATCCTTGTGCTGTTGTGCAGAACTGGGGGCTTTAACTCTTCCCAGTCTCAGGCAGAAATATTTTCATAACCAAACCATCTCCCTTTTTAAAGCATTTGGTTGGACTGGGTAATTTCTTAAGTCCTCCATCGTCAGGACCCGTTTGGGTTTGGCAGCTCCAACACCTTGGCGAGGCCAGGGCGAGTTCAGTGCTTCTCCCTGTCCTGAAAGAGAGGAGAAAAGGGAAAAGGGAAGGTGAGCTCACTGCAGAATCAAGGACTCCTGCATTTCATCTCTTGGCTGGCATTGCTCACCATGGAGTTTTAGCCATAAAAACAAAAAAAAAAAAAAAAAAAAGGGGGAGGTGGCACCAAATGGAATTAGAAAGGGCCCTTTCCCAGCGTTTTTATCCCAGACATCCAAAGGAAGCTCGTTTTTTTTGCAGCATTCATAATTTCAGCAGAACCGTCCTCATCCCAGACCCCGCTCAGCAGCCGTTCAATGCTTGGCGCTGGATCTGGACAAGGGAAGGGACGCGGCTGCCTTGCCATCATCCCCAGCGCTCCCAGTTCCCTCCCAGTGCTCCCAGTTCCTTCCCAGTGCTCCCAGTTCCCTCCCAGTGCTCCCAGTTCCTTCCCAGCGCTCCCAGTTCCTTCCCAGTGCTCCCAGTTCACTCCCAGCGCTCCCAGTTCCTTCCCAGTGCTCCCAGTTCCCTCCCAGCGCTCCCAGTTCCCTCCCAGTGCTCCCAGTTCCCTCCCAGTGCTGCCAGTTCCTTCCCAGTGCTCCCAGTTCCCTCCCAGTGCTCCCAGTAAGAGCAGAACTGGACAGGAGAGCGCTCCCAGTTCCCTCCCAGTGCTCCCAGTTCCCTCCCAGTGCTCCCAGTTCTCTCCCAGCGCTCCCAGTTCCCTCCCAGTGCTCCCAGTTCCCTCCCAGAGCTCCCAGTAAGAGCAGAACTGGATGGGAAAGTGCTCCCAGTTCCCTCCCAGTGCTCCCAGTTCCCTCCCAGTGCTCCCAGTTCCTTCCCAGCGCTCCCAGTTCCCTCCCAGTGCTCCCAGTTCCCTCCCAGTGCTCCCAGTTCCTTCCCAGCACTCCCAGTTCCCTCCCAGCGCTCCCAGTTCCCTCCCAGTGCTCCCAGTTCCTTCCCAGTGCTCCCAGTTCCCTCCCAGCGCTCCCAGTTCCCTCCCAGTGCTCCCAGTTCCCTCCCAGTGCTCCCAGTATGGGCTCCCAGTGCTCCCAGTTCCCTCCCAGTGCTCCCAGTTCCCTCCCAGTGCCTCGCGGGGCACTCACGCCGAGCAGAGGCCGTTCCGCTGCCCTGACTGTGGGAAGGGATTCAGGGAAAATTCCACCCTCGTCCCCCACGGGCGCAGGGACAGACGGACAGACGGGACAGGGGGGGACAGACGGACACGGGGGGACAGACGGACACGGGGGGGCACCGGGGACACGCGGGGCCGGGGCCGGGGGTGGGGGAGGAGCCGCCCCCGCCGCGTTTCCGCCGCTGTCACCGGGGCCGCTCCCGCCGGGGACAAAGGCGGGACCATGGCGGGGAGCGCCGCGGCACCGGGAGGCGGCCAGGTACGGGCACGGCACCGGGAACGGGAACGGGAATGGTACCGGGAGCGGGAACGGGAATGGGAACGGCACCGGGAACGGGAATGGTACCGGGAGCGGCACCGGGAACGGCACCGGTACCGAGAACGGCACCGGAGACCCGCGCGGGGCCGGGGCCGGTGCGGGGGCGGGAGGAGCCGCCCCCGCCGCGTTTCCGCCGCTGGCACCGGCCGCTCCCGCCGGCACCGGGGCCGCTCCCGCCGGAGACAAAGGCGGGAGGATGCCGGGCAGCGCCGCCGCACCGGGAGGCGGCCAGGTACGGGCACGGCACCGGTACCGGCAGCGGGCGGTCCCTTCCTCCCATCCCTGCCGCAGCCAGAGCCCCCCCCGGTCCCGTGAAACGGCCGGGACCGGAGCCGCGGCGGTCCCCGGAATGCGGAATCCGGGTCTGGCCGGGAGCTGCGGGTCTGGCGGTGCTGCCGGTGCCGGTGCCGGTGCCGGTGCCGGTGCCGGTGCCGCGGGGAGGGTCCCGGTGCTGGTTCCGGTCCCGCGGGATGCGATGCCGCCGTTTCCTTGGCAACCCGTACCGGGAGGAGCCGTTGGGGGGGGCGGGATGGGAGCGGGGCTGCCCCGAGCCCACCGGGAGCCCCGGGCGGTACCGAGCGTGGCGGGGCTCAGCCCGGAGCCCGGGGGTACCGGCGATTACCGGGATTTACCGGGTGTTACCGGGGATTCCCGGGATTCCCGGGTTTTACCGGGTGTTACCGGGGATTCCCGGGATTCCCGGGTTTTACCGGGTGTTACCGGGGATTCCCGGGGTTACCGGTGGTACCGGGGCCCCCCCTCACGCTCCTCTCTCCCCGCAGGTCCCGCCGCCCCCCGGGACTCACCGGGGTCGCCCCGCGCGGGCCCCGCGCCCCGAGCCCCAGCACCCGACATGAGCCGGAACCGGAGCGGCGCGGCCGGGCCCGAGCCGCAGGTCAGGGGCACCGGGGGCGGGCGGGGGGCTCCGTTCCGTGCCGTGCCAGGCTCCGTGCCCGTGCCAGGCTCCGTGCCCGTGCCAGGCTCCGTGCTGTTCCGTGCCAATCCGTGCGGTTTGATGCCGTGCCCTGTGCCCCGCTGGGTGATGCTGTGCCGTGCCCATCCGTGCCCATCCGTGCCAATCCGCGCCAATCCGTGCCCATCCGTGCCCATCCGTGCCAATCCGTGCCAATCCGTGCCCATCCGCGCCCATCCGTGCCCATCCGTGCCAATCCGTGCCCATCCGTGCCCATCCGCGCCCATCCGCGCCGTGCGGGGGGAGGCTCCCTGGCCATGCCGTGCTGTGCCACTCGCTTGCCAAGCGGTGCCGTTCCGTGCCGTGCCAGTCCCCGCTGTGCCGTTCCTGGCTGTGCCTTTCCGTTCCGTTCCGTTCCGTTCCGTGCCCCCTGACGCCCCCGCGCCCCCCGCAGCCCCCCCGGGCCATGGCGGGCCCCGAGCTCCGCCGCGGCCGCCGCCGCCTCTCCGGGACCCTGCAGGTGCCCCCCGAGCCCCCGCGCCCCTCCTCGCTGCCCCTGCGGGCCCCGGGCCGCCCCCCCAGGTACCGGGACACCGGGGGGGGGGGGGGACACCGGGGGGACACCGGGGGGTGCCGGTGCCGAGCCAGGGGGGCCCGGGGGAGCTCCGGCCATGCTGGGAGGGGTCCCTTGGCTGGGGAGGGGGGGACAGACATGGGGACAGACAGACAGACATGGGGACAGACATGGGGACAGACAGACATGGGGACAGACAGACAGACATGGGGACGGACAGACAGACGTGGGGACAGACAGACAGACATGGGGACAGACAGACAGACATGGGGACGGACAGACATGGGGACAGACAGACGTGGGGACAGACACGGGGACAGACAGACAGACATGGGGACAGACGTGGGGACAGACATGGGGACAGACAGACGTGGGGACAGACATGGGGACAGACAGACAGACAGACATGGGGACAGACAGACAGACATGGGGACAGACATGGGGACAGACAGACGTGGGGACAGACACGGGGACAGACAGACGTGGGGACAGACATGGGGACAGACAGACAGACAGACATGGGGACAGACAGACAGACATGGGGACAGACATGGGGACGGACAGACATGGGGACAGACATGGGGACAGACATGGGGACAGACAGACATGGGGACAGACAGACAGACAGACAGACATGGGGACAGACAGACAGACATGGGGACAGTGTCAGGACGCGGCTCGGGGTGGGGACGGTGCCCCCCGAGCATCCCCACAGCACCGTCATGGAAACGGGGGGGGTGGGGGACGACACCCCCAAACCGGGGTCTGTGCAGGGGGGACCCCCAGCCTGGAGCCCCAGCCCCCCCAGATCCGCAGTTCTGGGGGTCTGTGCTGGGCTGGGGCTGGGGGCTCCCTGCGCCCGGCTGGGGGGGAATCCCTTAATTGGGGGAATCCCTTAATTAGGGGGGAGTCCCTTAATGAGGGGGGAAATCCCTTAATGAGGGGTAATCCCTTAATTGGGGGGGATCCCTTAATGAGGGGGGAATGCCTTAATTAGGGGGGAATCCCCGGTTACCGGAGGGGGGGGGGGGGATCCCCGGTTACCGGGGGGGGCGGCGCCGCCGAGTCTCTGCGTGGGGGGGTCCGCGGGGTCCCGGGGCGGGGCCGTTCCGGGACCGGGGGAGGTCCCGGGGCGGGGGGAGGCGCCGAGCGGGGCGCGGGGGCGGCACCGGCGGCGGCACCGGCGGCGGCGCCGGAGGCACCGGGAGGTTTCTTCCCGGCTCTTTCCAACCGGTTGCACGGGGCCATGCGGAGCCCGGCGCCGGGAGGAGCCGCTGCCGGTACCGGGGATCGCTGAGGAGGGACCCCGGAACCGGCACCGGGAGGGGGGGGGGGGGCTCCGGGACCCGCTCCGGTACCGTCACCGTTACCGGCAGCGGCTCCGGCACCGGCGGCGTTCCGGGTGCCCGGTTCCCCCCGGCGGCGGCGATGATGGAGCCGGTACCGGGCTCCGGGAAGAGCCTCTCGCTGTCGCTGCCGGTGCCCCGGGAGGGCCCGGGCCCCCTGCGCCCCCCGCAGCACCTCTGGCGCCAGCCCCGCACCCCGATCCGCATCCGCCACCGCGGCTTCTCCGACACCGACCGGCACCGGCCCCGGCCCATGGAGCGGGCGGATGCCGTGGACACCGGGGACCGGCCCGGGCTGCGCAGCGCCCGCATGTCCTGGCCCTCCTCCCTCCACGGCACCCCCGGCACCGGCAAGCGGTAGGTGACGGCGGCGAGACCCCCGGGACCCCCCGGCGCCATCCCGGTACCGGTACCGGGGGTGGGAGCTCACCCGGCGCCATCCCGGTACCGGTACCGGGACCCCCTCAGCGTCCTCTTGGGACCGAGATTGGAGGCGGACCCCCCTCCCCCGGTATCCTCCCGGTACCGGGATCAGAGCTGGGATCACCCCCAAACCTCATCCCGGTACCGGTACCGGGGGCCCCCATCCTCATCCCGGTACCGGTACCGGAAGCCCCATCCTCATCCCGGTACCGGTACCGGGGGCCCCCATCCTCATCCCGGTACCGGTACCGGGAGCCCCCCCGCATCCTCCCGGTACCGGAGAGGCACTCGGGGGTACCGGGGACCCCCGTCCCTGCCTCCTCCCGGTGGGACCCCCGGGATCCCGGTACCGGCCCCGAGCGCTGCGGGGACCCCGGAGATTTTGGGGGGGGGTTCCGCCCCCGGGTCCATCTGGCCCCGCTCCCGTTCCCGCTCCCGTTCCCGCTCCCGTTCCCGTTCCCGTTCCCGTTCCCGTTCCCGTTCCCGGCGGGGAAGTTTTTTAGTTTTTTTTTGGGGGGGGAAAACAACTTGGGGAGACGGCGCCGCCGTGTGCCGGGAGCTCCGCGTCCTTCCGCCGCCCCGGCCTCATTAGCGCCGTTAATTTATGCACAGGAGGCTCGGCAGATGGTCGGGACTGCGAGAGCGGCTGCTGCGG